>NW_027397082.1:13936038-13973989 GCF_003265705.2 Callorhinus ursinus | reverse complement strand
AAGGAGAAAAGAAAAAAGGTAAACATAGGAGATGATGGATCTGTTAACTTGGTTGTGGAAATCCTTTTACACTGTATATGTTTCTGAAACCATTAACATTGTATACTTTAAATATATTATAATTTTATTTGTCAACTCTACCTCAGTAAGGCTCAAAAATAAAAATAGCATAAACATAAAATTCAATCCAAAATGTTCCCTTGATGATCTTCTTTTCAGAGTGAGACCTCAAGAATGGCTTAAAGTATCTCTGTCCATCATGATAGTAAGTCTGACTTTTGGCATTTGGCACAAAAGGTCGGACATCCTTGCTTTATGCGTCCAGATTACCCTGTATGTATGTATCCCTGTCATGGTTCGTAATGGTTTGCTCGATCTCTCTGCATAAATGCCTCTTTGACTTCATGGAGTTCCCATAAGGCAGGTGCTCTGTTTTTTATCACCAAATTCTCTGTGCTTACCAGAGCACAGAGAAGAATGTTTCCTCTGTAAACATATAGACAACATTTTTACACTGGTCAGTATCTACTATAATATTGGGTTGTTCAATTCTGGGACTCAAAGGAAACTCTGTATTATGAGATGAAAAATTCTGATCCAGGATCTTTTAATTATATAAAAAGGCATAGGTGGCGTTATCTAATTTATCTTTATATTGCCTGTATGTCTATTTAAGAAAATGAATTCCCTTCTTGAACTAAATTTTACAGAAGGGCAGGGAAGTCTTCATGCCTTAGCATGTACTGGGGTCTCTGTCTGGAATTCCCCCTTACCCTTATTCTGCCTTCTTCTTTTATTTTAATATTTTTTTTCCATTTCATGTGCAATAGTTCAACAATCCTATACATTTCTCAGTGCTCATCAGGATAAATGTACGCTTCATCGTCTTTATCTATTTCACCCTCCCTACCACCTACCTCCCCTCTACCAAACACGACTTTGCTCTCTACATTTGAGTGGTTTTTGTTCGTTTGTCTCTTTTTTTCTTTGTTGATTTGTTTTTTTTTAAATTCTACAGATGAGTGAAATCATACAGTATTTGCCTTTCTCTGACTGACCTATTTCATTTAGCATTATACACTCTAGATCCACCCATGCTGTTGTGAATGGCAAGATTTCATTTCTTTTCTTTTTTTATGGCTGAGTAAAATTCCATAGTATATATGTACCACATATTTATCCATTCATCTATCAATGGTCACTTGGGTTGCTTCCCTATCTTGGCTATTATAAATAATGCTGCTATAAATTTCACAATTATTAGAATGGCTAAAATTAAAAAAAAAAAAAACACAAGAAATACCAAGTGTTGGCAAGGAGAAAAAGAAACCTTGTGCATTGTTCGTGGGAAGGCAGACTGGTGCAGCCACCGTGGAGAACAGAATGAAGATTCCTCAAAAATTAAAAAATAGAGTTACCATATGATGCAGTATTCTATTGATGGGTATTTACCCCAAGAAAAAGAAAACAGTAATTCTAAAAGATATATGTACCCCGTGCCTTCTTTTCTTTTCTTTTTTAAAGATTTTATTTATTTGAGAGAGAGCACAAGCAGGGGGAGCAGCAGAGGGGGAGGGAGAAGCAGGCTCCCCACTGAGCAGGGAGCCCGGTGTGGGGCCCAATCCCAGAACCCTGGGATCATGACCTGAGCTGAAGGCAGACGCTTAACGACTAAGCCACCCAGGCGCCCCTTGTGCCTTCTTAACTCTTACAGTCTGTGAGCTCTTATAGGCTTGGCAGCAGATATATGAAGTTGAAAATAGATTTCCCAGTGAAGATACCACTTAAACTAAGTTGGTTACTCCTTCTGAGACTTCTAGAATCACGCACATACTTGTGCATAGCATAAACTAGGCCATGTTTCAATTGGTAACTCATCTGTATACCCCTCTTATGGACCAATAAGCTCAAATCTTTCTGTATTTCCATGCCATGCATTTCCATGCATGACAAGTACAACTATTCAATAAATGTTTACTGAATGCTTTTAGGAAAAGGAGAAGTATACAGCCAACATGCAAGCATTTATCAATGTATTTGTATATGTGAAATCTGGTGAGTTACTTCACATCTCTGTGCTTTTATTATTGTTTTAATCGATAAAATGAGGCTAAAATAAGTTTTCCTACAATATATATCTAAAACTTAGCAGATTCCTTGTACGTAGCAAAGGTTCAGAAATGCAGCCGATTTCTTTCCTCTTTTTCCCTTTCTTATTTTAGGAGAGAGGTGGGGAATGTAAATACCCATCTGAAAATTAAAGCTAATGTTGGTAATAAAAGCTTCTTGAGATTTCATGGGTACCCCATTAGCCAAAATGATTTATCAACATGATTTATTGTCATAACTCAAAAGATAAAAAAAAAAAGAATCAACAGCCCAGAGACCAATTATATGAATAAATAAAATCACTATTTTATTCACTGAAACATTCCAAGCCCCTAATATGTAATAAGAATAAAGGCTATGGATTCTCTGTCCTTAAGAACTTTAGAGCTAAGGAGGAGCTCTACAGTTCCCCATGTAACAAGAGTGCTCATATTCAAGGTGCTACTTGAACACATAGAAGGAATGACTTTTCACTTGCAGATAGAAACCTGTGGGAGAAGGAGGGCCCAGGAATCCTTGAGGGTAAATGAATTCAATCTTCACGGATACGCAATAATATGATCAATGGACAGAAGGGGTGGAAGAATATTCTATTTAGAGATAAACAGCAAGTAAAGAGGCCACAGGTCAGAGAGAGGATGGCCCAGACAGGCATATGCTAGCAAGTCAGTAGATCTAATGTTTTCAGAGTAGAGCAGTAGAAAATAAAATAAAAAGTTAGGCAGGGGTCCAATCATGAGGCACCCTGTGCACCATGCTAAGGTTTTTTATTTGATCCTAAAAGCCATGAAATGCTACTGAAGTACATTAAGTGTGCATAGCTATAAATAGCTAAAAAGAAGAACTTCTGTCCCCATCTATGTGTGAGCCTCCCCGTGCACAGAAAGTAGACGGTGAAGGCCCTCAGGCTAGGCTAGATCCAGCTCTGTTGTTGAAAACAAGACAAGGCCAGCCTCACTCATCCTTGCTTCTAGTATCTTAAAGTTGGTGTTCACATACAGCAGCCATTTCTGAATAAAATCTGAGGATAATTAGAGTCAAGAATGCAAATAAAACAATCATACCCTGATATAGTGCACTGTGATATTAGCAGTGCAGAGTCAGCCTTCTGAAATGTAATCAGCCAAATGCAGCCTTTGTAGACATTTTCTACAGAGGAACTCAGAAATGTCACTAGTTTATCATTCTCCTGGCATTTTGTTGGAGTTTATACCAGTTTAATATAGTGCTCCATAGATGGTGCAGAGCCACAAAATGTCCTGACATAGAGAACCGCAGAGCAAGTATTAAAAAATAAATACCGTGCCAGGATAGCACCTGTTTATTCAGATTTAGAATTGCAGCTAATGGCATACGGAGGAAAGAACAGGGATCTGCAGAGTAACGGGGGCTGGTGAGTTGGAGACACCTGCCTTCTTTTTTTTTTAGAAGGAGCATCATGTTCCCACAGGCTCTCTCCATAAACAAAGCCCCTAGAAGCAAGTGGTTCTATCTGTTCAAGAAGAAGCAAAACTGGCTGGTACTAGTGGCTGGCTCCCTTGATTTCCTCTTCTGTAGCCAAGGGTTCCCCTTTCCCCTGGCCTCACAGTTAGGCTGTCAAGACACAGGTCATCAGGAGAGTCCTGGCTAATGCAGTAACTTTTATTCTAGAACAAAGCAGCTTATTCAGAGGTCTGATCTCCTGTCCATCTGGGGAAAATGGGCTAGGGGGAAAAAAAAGCTGCTTCAAAGTGTCATTTTAGCCTCTTTCTTAGTCCTAAGAAACATGCTTGCTTGATTTCTTCTGGCTTCCATACTGTCACACTGGTTTCCCAGAGCCAAAGATAGCCACTACAAATAACAAATAAATAGAAAGACAGACACAAAAACAAACAAAAAGATGCTTAGTTTCTTAAATGCATAATGGCTACTGAGAATCAGCGTGGCCAACATCCTCAGGCCCAACAAATTCTGCATTTTGCCATCCTTACTCCCCCTAAGTCAAAAGCCCAATTGTTGAATTAGGTGATGTCTGCAACAAAGTGTATGTGAGTATGAACGTGTGGGCACGCATGCGTGCGTGTGTGTGTGTGTTTATAGGAGCAAAGTGAGGAATGGGGTATCTGACTCAGAATGAAGGAATACAGGGGTGCTGGGTGGCTCAGTCGTTAAGCATCTGCCTTCGGCTCAGGTCCTGGGATTGAGCCCCGCATCAGGCTCCCTGCTCACTGGGGAGCCGGCTTCTCCCCTCCCTCTGCCCCTCCCCCCCACTCATGCTCGCTCTCACTCATTCTCACTCTATCTCAAATAAATAAAATGTTAAAAAAAGAATGAAGGAATCCATAAAGCTCAGGAATGAAGGAATATATAAGGGGATGAGCATGTTTGTCGGACAAAGCTCATGGTAGAAAACAAAGCTGAAATTTGCAAGGGCCATAGTGAGCAACAAGCAACATGTTGCTTCCAGACATCAAAAAGACCAGTTCGAAGTTGGTCAGGACAAGCCATTGTTCTACAATGCTCCCCTTTCCCCCACTTTCCCCTTCTCTCATATAATGGGTTTACTTCTAAAACCATGTATTCACTTCCCATTTTCTTATTTCCCCACTGTTTGGGCCCCTCTCCATGCCTTCGTTGTTTCCTGCGTACAGGATTGAGGAGATCTGGAGGCACCAGGGAAGATGACCACATCACCGGCCCAGTCCCCAAACAGAAATCATTGTGCCAATGAGATAACAGAAATATATTTAAAATGATCAAACAGTTTGGGATTGAGGTAAAGGAGTGGCTCGAAATATATTTTTTAATAAGGCTTCTTTTTATCTTTTTAAACTGTAGTGCTATTATACACTATGCATTTTTAGCAACTTGTTAATTTTACTCTAATCCATTTTGGAGACTGTTCTATGCCAGGACATAAAATTAATGGGATAGATCTCTAACTACTAGATTGCAATTTATTAAATTAAAATATCCAATTTGTCTATCGTCTATTGATTGACCCAAAGCAAAAACGTATAATAAATGAAAAAAAACCCCACTGGAAATACAAAGACAAAATTCATAATAGTAGCCATCTCTGAGAGGTTTTGGAATTGGGGGTGACAAAGAGATTACTACCCTTGTCGGTAATTTAAAATTTTTTGCAATGTATTTATGCATTATTTTTATAATTAATATTAATAAATTTGTACTATTATGAACAACAAGAAAGTTTCTTCAGTCTGGAAAATAGTCTGTGAGGAGACATATAATCAATGTGTGCAAGTCACAAAGGGGTAGTGGGAAGGAATGAGCGTAGTTAGTATGGAGAGGAGACCTGGAATATGTCAAACCTCAGACTCCTTGCAACTCTGCCACCATCTTACTACAAGTGCTTGGAAAACTAAAGCCGTGGAACAGCTATGGCAGCAAGAAACAATGCCAAGGACAGCAGGAGGCGCGTGTTTGTGTTGATCTTAAATTCGGAGCGAGAGGAGGAAGGTGTGGACCGACGTCCGGCTTGGGACTAAAGGGGCCAGGGTAAAAGAAGACAAGGAGAGCACAGAACCTCACCACTTCCCCCTTTCTTTCCCTTTCTGTTAAGGACAAAGAGCTTCAGATTAGAGGGTAGAATGTTCAAGGATTGAAACCTGAGCATTTTGCTGCTGGAGAAAATCTGGCCCAGAGAAATTATATTCTATAAGAGAATTCCAAAAATAGCAATCTCCAAAGTTTTGGTTTGAACATGCCAAGCAGGGAAAACGAAAATGAGCGCATGCCAATATATGATGACTTATTGGTTGTAAGCTAAGGAAACGTACTAGGGTGTTTATGCTTTAACTTTAGAAAATATACACAAAATAGAAAGTAAAATAGCAAAAAAAAAAAAAAAAAAAAGAATTGTAGTATCTTCTCCCTACATCTCAATGAATCATCTTATACACCCCTGGGGTGCTGCTGCAGGTACCTTCCCATGTAGACTATTGCTCTAAACTGTGGATTCCTGAGTTATCCTTAGTATTTAGCACCCAGAAGGGCAGACAGCTGATCCTCAATTAAGTGTTTTAAATGAATGAATGAATAAATTCAACAAATATTTATTGAATACCGACAATATGCCAGAGGCAATTTTAAGGTGCTGAGGATTTAGGAGTGAATTAAACAGAGGATAATCTCTGCACTTTATGAAGCTTTCATTTCCACACAGAAGACAGGGAAGGTATAAATAAATGTAAATATATATCAGGTGGTGATAACAACATTTACTAAAAGTTGTGTAGAAAAAAATATATACAAACTATAAGAAGCTGGGCACCTGGGTGGCTCAGATGGTTAAGCGTCTGCCTTCGGCTCAGGTCATGATCCCAGGGTCCTGGGATCGAGTCCCTCATCGGGCTCCCTGCTCTGCGGGAAGCCTGCTTCTCCCTCTGCCTCTCTCTCTCTCTGTCTCTTATGAATAAATAAATAAAATCTTTAAAAAAAACTATAAGAAGCTTTAACTACATCAAAAACACTACTGTTATATGGTGTTAATCAAAGGCTGGTGTTCATCTGTTAAGTGTAGAATTGATATCATACAGGGGGGCTTGCAGGGCTGTGCCCTTGTTGGCATCCTGCTCGTCAACTGTCAACAATGTGGATAAGAATGCCTATTGTGTGCCTACAAAATTCACACATGACACAAACTGAGGAAAAATAATAACAAGATAACAAAGGTGGTGGTAGCTCTGAAAGCAAGTCACTTGCCTAAGGGCATCCAGCTAATAAATGATATAATCAGATCAGAATGTAGGCTCTCTAATTTTTCTACAGCTCCATGTATCACCTGTAAAAGGATATTAATAATAAGACCTAATAATAATGTGGAGAGTAAAAGGAAGAGTAGGTGCAACATCACTACTGTCAAGAATTAGGGGGTCCTTTAGAGATGGAAAGTCTGTTAGAGATTAACTAGTCCAAACACCACATGTCACAGTTAAGGAAATCAAGGCTTCAAGAGAGCAAATACCTTGTCCAAGTTCATATCACTCAGAGAGCATCAAGGTTGGAACTACGAACCCAGGTTCCTGACTCACTCCAATGATCCTTCTCATGAAAAAAATTCATTTTCTTTTTATTCCTTAGTGTCTCAGCAAAGACAGTATTGACTCAAAAGATAATGTATGTGTCTTACACCAAAAAGGTCAGGAGAAATGATGGGAAACTTCAATTTGACATCCTACAAGGGTCATGTGCTTCTATGGCTTAAATGTTTGTGTATCCCCAAAATTCATATGCTGAAACCTAATTTCTAAGGAGACAGGATTAGGAGGTGAGGCCCTGGGGAGGTGATGAGTGCCCATGTAGAAGAGGCCAGAGAGGGCCCCCTTGCTCAGGGCAGCATGTGAGAACACAGTAAGAAGGTAACCACATGCAACCCAGAGCAGGGTCCTCATCAGACTCCCATCCCACTGGTACCCTGATCTCAGACTGCAGGCCCCCCAAACTGTGAGAAAGAAACTTCTGTTGTTTATGAGACATCCAGTCTATGGTATTTTGTTATAGCAACCCGGACCGTTCGCCCTCACAGCAGGGGCACAAATTCCTGGGGTGTCAAACGGCAGTTACCCTCCTCAGTACTTTGCTTATTCACAAAGAATTTCTGGTGCACTGAGTACAAGGTGTCAAGGGATTTGGAACTGGGCCAATTCAGTGATGATATCCTGTGAAAATACTCGGAAGGCCATGCCACTGTGCCTTCGAACTCGTACTAACTGCTTGGCCAAGGAAACACACGTGGTGATGGAAAATGTAAAACATACCTTCTAATTTTTTTTTTAAATTAATACTCCAGTATGGATGCAGATTCTTAAGTTCTCATTGAAAACATCTTAGGGTGACAGAAAGAGAAGAGAGGGAGACGGGGAGGGGAAGTTAGAAGGAGGGGAAGGAGCGGCCATGGAAGAGGAGATGGGGAAGAGCGGACAAAGAAGAAGAAAAAGAGGGGAGATGAAAGGGTAGAGCTGTGAGGAGCATGACCAGAGGGGAAGGAGAAAGGAGATGCCCTGCTAGGGGGCTGTGCTGCAGGGCCCATTCCTGTTCGTCTCCCACCACCACCCACCCCGAATTCTGAATTCTGCCAGCTGGGAAATAGGCTTGACTGCTCCATTATTCCTATAATTGGCATCATTTATTGAAATAACACTGCTTTTAGAAATCTAATTCTAGGGGCGCCTGGGTGGCTCAGTCGTTAAGCATCTGCCTTCGGCTCAGGTCATGATCCCAGGGTCCTGGGATCGAGCCCCTGCATCCGGCTCCCTGATAAATGGGGAGGCTGCTTCTCCCTCCCTCTCTGCTGCTCCCCCTGCTTGTGCTCTCATTCAAATAAATAAAATCTTAAAAAAAAAGAAATCTAATTGTAACAATAATACATGTTCATTTAAAATACAACGGAAAGTGGACTGAAGTATAAAAAGGAAAATAAAACATTCACATGGTCTTTCCATCTGGAAACAATCACCTTTAACATTTTGTCCTCGATCCTTCAGAGTATTTTTCTGTTTCTGTAGGCATTCCTTTTTTTAAAAAACAACTTTTGCATCATACTGTTAACAGAGCACAGCATTACATACTACAATGCTGGAATGCACTGTTTTGCCAGCTGTACAATATTCTATAATTTTCTTAACTGACAGGCTGACCACAGACTATCAGTAGTGTCTACACGTAATACTGCGCTGATTATCTTTGCAGGTAAATATCTGCATGTCTCTCTTATCTCTCAGTTTTTCAACAGGCAGAATTATTAGAAGAGGGAATTTCACCAATACAAAGAGAATGAGCATTTGTTTAAGACTCCTTATATACTGTCCAACTGTCCTGCAGAAAGCTTACATAAATTATGCTAGGAACAGATGAGTGTCCATTTCCCAAGCCCTCACTTAGGCTAAGCATCATCTTCTCAAAAAAACTATCCCTTTGGCAGATTAATAAATGGCATATCCTTTTTAATTTTTTTTAAAGATTTCATTTATTTATTTGAGAGAGAGAGAGAGAATGAGAGAGAGCACATGAGAGGGAAGAGGGTCAGAAGGAGAAGCAGACTCCCTGGTGAGCGGGGAGCCCGATGTGGGGCTCGATCCCGGGACTGCAGGATCATGACCTGAGCCAAAGGCAGTCGCCTAACCAACTGAGCCACCCAGGCGCCCCTCCTTTTTAATTTTTAAAAAAAGATTTATTTATTTGAGAGAGAGAGCACAAGTTGGGGACAGAGGAGCAGAGGGAGATGGAGAAGCAGACTCTCTGCCGAGCAGGGATTCCGACATGGGGTTCGATCCCAGGACCCCAGGATCATGACCTGAGCCAAAAGCAGATGCTTAACCGACTGAGCCACCCAGGTGTCTCTTTTAACTTTTACATCCTTTTTGTTTTAACTTTTATTTCCTATTTGTGAGATTCAACATTTTTACATTGTCTCTTTTTTTTTCTTGTATAGAATGCCTATTCAGGATCATGGGACTTATATCTATAGAGATGATTTTATGCAAGTTTTCATTTATAAGAAGGATTAAATTGTCGAGGATATTTACCCACTTCTTGTGCTGTCTTTTTCACATATTTTTTAGTTGGTTCGTTTGGAACCTGAATTGTTTGTTTTGGGAATTAATGATTTTAATTTTTTTTTTTTAAGTAATCTCTACACCCACCCTGGGGCTCAAACTCACAACCCTGAGATTAAGAGTCACGAGCTCCACCAACTGAGCCAGCCAGGCGCCCCTGTTTTGGGAATTAAAATCACTGTTGAATAAAAGAGGTCAGCACCCTTTCATAGAGATTTGTTTTTGGGTAGGGAACAGCAAACCTTGCTTTTTTCTTTGGTGAGGACAAAGAAAATGGGGAAAGGGAGGAACAGTGTGTGTGTGTGTGTGTGTGTGTGTGTGTGTGTGTGTGTAATGGTGAGTACCTACAAGTCACCCTCCTGATAGTGAAGGTGCTATGAGATGCCCAACTGAACAAACTGGGGAGAGCCCAGAACTACGGGGTCGGGGGAGGGGGGAAATCCTCTCCTCTAGGACCAATAAAGGGACTCCGTCAGTACGAAAATCCATTTCCTTCTGAGATCTTCATCTCAGGTCAGACCCTAAAATATTTCTTAAAAATAATTTTACTAGGCAGACAGATCTTGCCCTTAATTAGCAGGTGGCACCTTAATGGCATACTAGCATCTAAAGGAATTATGGGTCCACGAGGTTAGAGTGAGGGCACAGAGTTACCTGAGGTGAAGAAGAGACAACAAACATAATCCAGAATTGGGTTTACTCACCATCTTTTCTGGTCACATTGTTGGCTGAACAACTAACCGATGGCATAAATAAATAATTGATCAAGATGGGCCAGTTATTCCTTACAGAATTTCAATTAATACACATACAGGAAATGATGGAAATAGAAAATTTCCATTAGGACACCACAGAAATCACTGTGACAGGCAAGATCCACTGATGAATACAGAAATTAGTGGGCGAAATGCATAGCCTCAAAGTATCTCTCCCAAAGCATTTATTAATTACTGTGGTGCTTTTAACATATGTTCACACAATTTTTGATACTCTTCCTGCCAGGAGTTGGAGCTTAATTCTCTTTCCCTTGAGTACGCACTGGACTTAGTAACTTGATTTAACCAATAGCGTATGGAACAGGAAAAACAGTAACTCTGCAATGGACAAACGTGGCCGACCCTCCCTTCATCAAGCGATCAAGGTTAACATCACTGGTAATAAGACATATTGATATCTTGTACTGTTTGATATGATGTCATGAGAAGGGCACATCATTTCTGTGATATTCTTACCAACAATCTATCTAACCCTGTAATCATGTGAAAATATCAGACTAACCCAATTTGAGGGACATTCTAAAAATATCTGAGTAGTACACTTCAAAACTGTCCAGGCCATCAAAGACAATGAATGACTGAGGACCAAAGAGACTAAAAGGTAAGACAAATAAGTGCCATGTGGGATTCTGGATTGGATCCTGGATCAGAAAAAAAGGGACATTAGTAGAAAACCTGGGGGGATCCAAATAAAATTTCTAGTTTAGTCGACAGCCTTTTACCAATATTAATTTCTTAGTTGTAAATACTGCTCCACGGTTATAAAACATGTTAACTTAGGAGAAGCTGATTGAAGATCATAAGAGAACTCTCTGTCCTCTCTTTGCAATTCTTCTTTCATTGTAAAATTACTTTGAAATAAAAAGTTAGGGAGAAAAAAAAACCATACCCAATAGCAAAATTACTATAGATAGGAAAGTGATCTGTTCTTTCTAGTCTTTCTAAATCATTGTCACTCCAGGGAAAGGATGGGTCATGCCATTTTATCACATAAAGCAGGCAAGCCACTGTAGCATTTCATTTGTTCTAAGTTTATGATTCACAGATTTCAACAATCACAAAAAAGAAAGTTATTCTATTTTAAAAATGGTAAGATTGGAAAACCGGTTCTTATTATGGAGATGTTCTTACTCTTCATTTGTTTAGAAGTAGAAAACAATGTAGACAGCCAGGGTTTTTACTAATTCTAGGGCTGCCCTGGTTACTAGGGGAAGGGCCTGATTACAGCTGATGACAGAAATATGGTGGCCTAGGAACTGGTGAAGTGTGAGGGTGAGTGGGAAGCGGTGGTTGATGAAGCTGTAAGCTGCACCTGCTTGGGGTTCCTCTCTCTTAGGCACCCTGTTTTCCTTGGCTACTGAATTAGTCAGGAAGGCTAACTGCTCCTAGGAGGCACATTCTAGAAGAGCTAGTTTGTTCCCTGGGTTAAGTGATGCGGAAGCTATCCCAGGCACATAAGTATTCTAACAAGTTTCATCTTGTCACAATAAAGTCACAAAATTGCTCTGTTCAGCACATGATGATGGCTTTGTAATTCAACTATTGGTAGAATTTGTCTTCTGGTATTTATCTGCCTTAAACTTCAGGCACTCATGGAAAACCCTTTACCATAAATTTCATAAATGCTGCAGCAGGTTCTGTCCTCCACCTCAGGGCACATCTTGCCATGCCTGTGAAAAGCTTGACAGCCTTCTCTAAATTATGGAATTGTTTTGTTTAGAGATGTTGATGTTTTAAGCGCCAGAGCCAAACAATAAAAAACAGTGGGACAGGTCCATCTGTTGTAGTTATTCTCTTTAGAGAAAGAGAGATCCTGACAGATACAAAAAGTTCATTCTCAATCCAAAAGGCTGTTTTCAGCGATTTATCTAGAATTGTGTAGAAGGGATTCCTGCAACTCATAAGAGGTCAGATGTGGTAGTGTCAAAGTTCTCTAAGAATCCTGGTAAAATTCTTAACACATTCATAAACACATCCGGGCTGGCTGGTCATCTACATGGATTCACTAGTCTGGGAGTTGGTTTTAGGATCTTCCTCTGACTTCTTCTGCCTTTCCTTCCTACCTAGTCAAATGAGCCAATTTCTGGGTCTTCTCTACCATTCTGTTTAGAATTTACCATCCCATATCTTATCAGTTACCTACTAAGACAACCTTATCTAATCTTTGATTTTAAAAGTAGGTATCTATGGTTACCTCAACCCCATATTCGTTTTCCAATTTTCCCGTATTCAATAAATATTTATAGAGTACCTATTTTGCCAATTCAAAAATGCTCACTTTTATTTTTTCATTTTAACATTTCTTAAATCAGCTGGTATCTTACAATCATTGAAATGATAAAGTTTAACGGGCAGAGTTTTTTGACAATACACAAAATAAGGGTGTATCTTCATTCGATGGGATTTTAGAGTTGATGGTATACAGTATGTGTCAGGCAGTGTTCTAGATACTTTGCTGTACTAGTTCTTCGATCAATTTCTTCTCATCTTTGTCCTAACAACAGACAATTCCCTTTCCCTAGAAACCATTCCCCAGGAACACCCCCTTATCATGATTTAATATGAATGTATATTTGTGTGTCTATCTTCTTTTTCCTTCTCCTCCTCCCACTTCTCAGTGTTTTAACACGAGATGTGTTAATAGTGGCTGACCTTACATCTCAGCGTTTTGGTGACAGACTATAAAAAAAGGGGAAGCGCGACTCAACTAGAAGAGGAATACCACCTGAAAACCAGGTGACATATGCAAATTTTTCTCATCTTTTTGGGGAGGCATTTATCACGTTTTAAGTTGTATGAGGGACAATCTCATCATTGTAGGCTGAAGCATAATTGTGTTTTTGTTTGTATTTAGAAATTATATATGGTTTCACAAGATGTACCAGGTACCAAGTCTTCAAGGGGTAGACTGTGGTGATTTTGTAGTGGATCAACCTGGCCAACCTACAACTATCTTTCCCAGGGTCTCCATATAGTTTCAGATTAGAACTGACCAAAAGGAAATACACGTGAGATGTGGAAGGCAAGAGGGGAGTAGCAGTCAGTTCACTCTGAAGGCTTCAAGGGTTCAAGGTAGAGACAGTGACAAAGTGCTGGCAGGTCCCAGTCTGTCCTTGCTCTTCCCTTTCCAATTTCCTGCCTGGCCACTCTTCCAAAATGCCAGCCCTGTGCCCTTGGGCCTCAAGCCAGATGTGAGGCTGCAAACTCCCAGAGGGGGTCCCAACTGCAGTCTCACCTCAGCAGCTACAAACCCCTTGAGGGCAGGCAGGGGCTGTGTTTCCAGTATGTTCACAGCCAGGAGTTAGAGCTAAAAATTACTCAATTAATATAAATTAAATGAACCGAGTAACAAGGGCTTTTAGGTAATCTAGAAGCTATAAAATTAAACACTGAGCTGATTTATTCACTGTTCCTGATTCTGGGGCAACAGAAAAGTAAAATACATGTGTGCATTAAAAATTCCCATCGAGGGGTGCCTGGGTGGCTCAGTCGGCTAAGCGTCTGACTCTTGATGTCGGCTCAGGTCATGATCTCAGGGTCGTGAGATCAAGCTCTACATTAGGCTCCACGCTGGGCATGAAGCCTACTTGAGATGCTCTCTCCATCTGCTCCTCCCCTGGCTTGCATGCACTCTCTTAAAAAAAAAAAAATTCCCAATGAAAATATAAATTATGAAACTGGGTATCAAAATGAGATTGCCAGATTTCTGAAATGAATGCCCAACTCTTCCTTATTCCTCTTTTAAATGACAGTTAATATTCACTCATGTATTATATGTGTCTGGAGTTTAACCTGAGTTCTCATTTTAATCCTGACAAGTAGATAAGGAAGACCACACAATGATGACTGATACACAGATGAAGACTGTAAGGCTTAAAGAAGCTAATTAAATAGCTCATTGTCACAGCCCTTGAAAACAGGATTCTGACAAGGTCGTTCTGACTCCAGAGCTCTCACTCTTAAACACTAAACACCATCTCTTCTTGGCTCAAAGCAACACAGAAAGTTGACACATCATTGAACGAGCAAGAGAAACCACACGTGCAGACATCGTATAAACCCAGAGGCTCTGGAACTTGAAGGCTAAGTGAGGTCTGATCACTAGGGCATAAGTCAATTTCTTTTACTATTATTCTAAATTAGAAGCCATAATTATGAGGATTTTCCCTCTTTTGTGCTTCTTTGCTGCCATCCCCCTGCACTCTGCTACCATAGTAGCTGTTGGTGGGGATCTGGAGAAGTGACCGAGTCTCAGCTGCTCGCAGATGGAGGAGCTCAGCCCAGGGAGACAGGAAATCATCAAGATAAGGAGAACAGAGATCAATGATGGCCATTAGTGAATGAAGGCTATGAGAAAAGTGATGGGCTCACACGCAGGAGCAGGAGGAAATGAACTTAATTTGTAGGGAAAACTTGCTAATCATCGGGAGAGATTACGAAGTGGAGGAAAAGTGCAAGAGGATTAGAAAACTGCATTCACATGGAGATCATTAACAGGAAAAAAAAGGATAAAACATCAGACCCTCAAGGATAATGAAAATTCTCTTATCGAGCACTCACAGTACGGGAACCAGAAATGCCCCAGTGCAGGTCTTGGGATGTGATTTCAGGAATGATTTCCTGCCACTTCTCCCGGCTTCTTACCCAAACCACAGACATGGTTCAGCTCACATGATAGAGAGCTAGGAACCAGAAAAGACTGTCTGGGAGGAAGAGGTAGAGTGTTAAGAAACAATCAAGTCAATACTTCAAAGAAAGGGGGTTGGGGGTTCTTCTCCTGAACCCCATAGAAAGGAGGGGCTGGGGTTCTTCTCCTGAAACCCATGCTCTAAGTTGTGTAAAGAATCTGTCAATTTGGGCAGTCTAGGCTGCAGTCACTTCGTCCTTGCTTACACAGATCTCATTACCCCTTAGGACAGCCTGTGGGGTTCATAAACAGACTACTGCATAAAAAAAGTGTTCCTTTTACTGATGCAGAATTCTTCCCTCTTCAATATGTACTTAGATGGCTTAGGAGTCTAACCTTTACATGCTGGAAAGAAAGGTCATCTGTTAATGGCTCCCAGATTTAACAAATGAAGTCCATTCAAGATGTGTTTCAATCTGGATGTATATGTGGGTTTATGTGTGTGCATATATATACATGTGTGTACTCAATGAATTTTGGCACCGTGTGTGTGTGCATGCGTACACCGTTTCTACTATTCCATTTACTGTCATACGCACAATAGATAGAAACATGTTAAAGACAGGTCCTTATGGAATTATCTATTAGCAGGAGAGGAAATGAAGAAATAAAAAGATAGATATGCAGAACATACTAAGTGCTAAGTTACTTAATAATTATGATAATATGTCATTTTTCAATTCTCAAAATGAGCCTTGGAAGAAGGAAACTGAAGCTCAGGCAGGTGAAGGAGTTTTTCAGGATTGCTCAATTAGTAAAGAGCAAAGCTGGAATTTGAATTTCAATATGCTGACTCTAAGCCTGTGCTCTTTCCATCAGTCACATATACAGACCTGCAGTACAACACATGTTATGATGCACTGCATTTTATTTGTGACATATGCACATTTAAATTCAAAGGAGATTCTTCTTGAATTGAAGAAGGCTCCAAGGGTAAAGGCAGGAATCAGTATGAGTCCATAAAGATCCACTATTGTGATCCTAATAATGGCTAAGATCTTCATCCATTATCTTGTGTAGTCAGACCAAAACTGTCCTAACACATAATAAGTGCTAAAATTTAATCTCTGCTAAAATAAATAAATAAATAAGGACAGTTTATTCCTAGGTAGGAGCATTTATAAAATCATAGAGATAAGAGGTATAGACTGGTCCATAGACTAATCACTGCTTAGAATTATTTACCTGGCCTTAAAAAAAAAAAATTACCTGGCCCTTTGGGAATTTAGCACATAGAATTGGGAGTATGGGGCGAGGGAAGTGAAAAAAATGTGCAAACTCAGGTTGACAAGCATCTAGTTATGTTCATACTCTTTTTGAATTTATGTTGTAAGCAATGAGGAACAAGGCAAATGCTTGATCAGGGACATGCTTACATGATTCCTTAGGCAATAGTAGGATATGAGGAGAGTAGGGCTTTTTCACTGTCCCCAATGAGCCAGGGTAATGCTAAGGAGAAGAAGAAGAGGAAGTAGACAGGTGTAACTTCACAGAGGTAGAAATGATGGGGACTGGAAACACAACATTTAAGAGGCGGTGAGTAAGAGAAAAGAGTTGAATATGTTTCAAGTGTTAAGGCTGGGACACAGGAGATACAGAAATACAAAAGCCTATAAGGAAAAATCTAATTCTGAATAGTGAGATGTTCCACTCCCAGGTGAGCATAAAACTGAAAGCTAGTGATGGTGTTTGTTAAGAAGTTCCCTGCAAACAAAGACCTGCTTCAGAGCTTTGGGTGAAGGATGAAGCAGAGTATGTTCAGAAAACAGCCATACTCCCTTTCTATTACAGCACACCTGATTTTCTAGTTATTTTGATAGTGTAGAGTTTTACATTTTTATTTTATTTCACTAAGTTTATTCTATTCTATTTTTTTTTATTTTTGTAATATCATTAGACTCCAACCCTTTTCTACTTTGCAGGACACAGGGAAAGAAAAGTGCAGAGGATTCTGTTGTGGAGTCTATTAAACCTATCTGGGAAAAGAGAAAAGACTTAGAGCTAATTCATACCACACGCTCTATGTCCCTTGGGTGTGAATGACTTAGGAGTCTAGGAGAGGCCACACTCACCAGCCAGCATATCTGAAGGAGGAAGAAGAAGGGTCATGATGACCCGGTGTATATAAAACAAACTATCAATCAACAAGGGAAAAACAAAACAAAACAAAACAACCTCACGCCGGCCCAGCAGCAATATCCAACAAGGACTTGAGGATGGGTGGTAGCAATATGAGTCAGAATCAGAGACAGAAACTGCTTCAAGTCGTGAGGTGTTTTCTGACATAGCCAGATAACACCAGAAAAAGTTCATGGATCTGCATCTTATGCCTGAGGTTAGAGGAGAGAATGGTAGATAGGGATGACAGGCCAGGTATCTAGACAAATGGGACTTTAATGACTGGGCATAGGGCCCAATGGGAGGGAGGACAAAGGAAATGCCTGCTAACATAACAGTTCTGAGTAAGGAGAAAGCTCTGTGGAGCAGGGTCCTCCGAAAAGCTTCAAGGAAAGCTGGTGCGCAAGCTAGGTTTCACTGGTCCCCAACACAGTGGGGCTTGTGAAGGTACACTGGAGGGGACATAACGTGCTTAAACAACATAGGCTCCTGAGCCTGTTGGGTTGAAATTCCATCGCCATAACTGATAAACACATAATATTAGTCAGGGTTACTTAACCTCTCTAGGATTTTATTTTCTTATTTATCTTCTTATTTATTTCTCATCTAAAAATGGGAATGAAAACACCAGCAATGGGCACCTCTTGTTGATGTTTTCCCATTAACCTTCTCCCGTCCTTTGAGAAAAGTTCCCGAATCTTTCCTGGGGCAGCGCCATTCCTTACCTTATGACCATGTGGTTTACTAGAATTGGTTCTACCCCCAGGGTCCAGATGTGAGCATGTTACATCATCAAGGACTATGAGATTTCATCCCAGGAGTTCTGCGGGAGCACCAAGCAAGAAGGTATTTTCTTTTTTTTTTTTTAATCTACTTTTTTTTCTTGATGTAGTGTTCCATGATTCATTGTTTGTGCATAACACCCAGTGCTCCACGCAGACTGTGCCCTCTTTAATACCCATCACCAGGCTAACCCATCCCCCCACCCTCCTCCCCTCTAGAACCCTGTTTGTTTTTCAGAGTCCATCGTCTCTCATCGTTCGTCTCCCCCTCCGACTTACTCCCCTTCATTCTTCCCCTCCTGCTATCTTCTTTTTCTTTTTTCTTAACATATGTTGCATTATTTGTTTCAGAAGTACAGATCTGTGATTCAACAGTCTTGCACAATTCACAGCGCTCACCATAGCACATACCCTTCCCAATGTCTATCACCCAGCCACCCCATCCCTCCCACCCCCCACCACTCCAGCAACCCTCAGTTTGTTTCCTGAGATTAAGAATTCCTCATATCAGTGAGGTCATATGATACATGTCTTTCTCTGATTGACTTATTTCACTCAGCATAACACCCTCCAGTTCCATCCACGTCGTTGCAAATGGCAAGATCTCATTCCTTTTGATGGCTACATAATATGCCATTGTGTATATATACCACTTCTTCTTTATCCATTCATCTGTCGATGGACATCTTAGCTCTTTCCACAGTTTGGCTATTGTGGACATTGCTGCTATAAACATTGGGGTGCATGTACCCCTTCGGATCCCTACAATTGTTTCTTTGGGGTAAATACCCAGTAGTGCAATTGCTAGATCGTATGGTAGCTCTATTTTCAACTGTTTGAGGAACCTCCATACTGTTTTCCAGAGTGGCTGCACCAGCTTGCATTCCCACCAACAGTGTAGGAGGGTTCCCCTTTCCCCGCATCCCCGCCAACATCTGTCGTTTCCTGACTTGTTCATTTCAGCCATTCTGACGGGTGTGAGGTGGTATCTCATTGAGGTTTTGATTTGGATTTCCCTGATGCTGAGTGATGTTGAGCACTTTTTCATGTGTCTGTTGGCCATTTGGATGTAAGAAGGTATTTTCTTTTCCACTGGAGTAAATGGGAAAATATTTGCTGCTAGAGACTACCAGAAAGGAAGAGCCTGCCTGAGAGTGAAGCTAACATTGAGGACAGTAGAGCCGACATAGCAAGAACTGATGAACTTAATCAGCCTCTGAATCGAGTGCAGTCTGGATAAAGTTGGACCTTTTGACTTTCTAGATCCATGAGGCAATATCTCTTTTAAAAAAAAACTATTTTTCTTAGAACAGGTTGCATTTTTCTATCACATATCTTGAAAAAGTTTGAGCACTAAATTATTTCAGATCATTGATTTGAAGATTGACTGAAACAGTGTATGCAAGGCACTTAGCATAGGGCTTGACATACAGTAAGTGCTCAATAAATGGGACTTGTCAAAGATATGGAATGGGGAGTCATTCATATTGACTGGCACTGAATCACAGCAATGAATGGCAACGTGTATGTATACATGGCTCAAAAGCACTGAGTATGGACTAACAAGTATTCCTGTACCTCTCTGCTGGAAAATACAGCTGTCATGTGCCCCCTGAGGGACCTAACTGAAACAAGGCTGACATTCTAGAATACAAAGGCTCATTGTTGAGTCAACTCTTAATTTTCTGTGTGTGAATTAGTCAGAGAAAATATGTAATCCCACTCAGCTGTCCCTGTTTACAGCCAGCCCCCTATATGTCAGAACAACATAATTAATAAGGCAAGTCTGAACCTATTTTTAATTAAGTGAAACAGCTCTAAGATTGCCTTGTCTTTTGCATAGATAATAGATTGCTGAGTGTTTTATAATGAAAACTGCCTTCCACTGCCTTGTTCAAAAGTTGAAACAGATCCCAAAGAGGCCATATTCAGCAATTTCTTTTTTTTTATTATGTGATGTTAATCACCATACATTACATCATTAGTTTTTGATGTAGTGTTCCATGATTCATTGTTTGCGTATAACACCCAGTGCTCCACGTAGTACGCAGCAACTTCTAATAGCGAATTTGGCTTTTGGCAGGACCTTCCCTTATTCAAGTATTTTGGATACCATTGATCATCCAAATCTATGTCCTTGTTCCATGTCAAAGCAACACCTTGGCTCTTATCTATTGAACTGTTAAAGTAACAGTTATTATTGGGGGATGCAAGTCAGAAATAAATCTTAAATATAAAGCTGATTTTTACTACTGCAACCAAGGTCCATGGGCCCAGACAGACCAAGTTTCAAAACTTAGCCATATTACATATTATGTGTGTTATGTTGGATAAAATATATCACTTTTCTATTTCATCAAAATGAGGATAAGAATCCCTACCTCACAATCTTGTTATAAGGATCAAATGACACAATTTATCATGTGCCCAGATCATTCTAGTAACTTAATAGAAATCCCCATTATGGGACTTTATCTTGCAGATTCTCAGTTCTCCCATCTGTATTTTTTTCCCTAATGAAAATCTATTCTCCTTTTTGATGATAACAGAATGCCATTTTTCTCCTTTTTAGCAATCATCTCTCCCCTAACCTTGAACCATGCAGTTGGACTGGGACTCAACCCCATCTCCTATTTCAGGCCCCTGACCTACATGAGTAATGTACCACCTTCTATAGCCTTGACCACTCAGATTCAGTCCCTGGAAATATAAGGAAAGAGGCAGGCTGGTTTGATAGGGCTTCTAAACTGTCAGAAAGTAGACTAAAGCTGATAATGTCCATCATTGCCACAAATGAGAAAACCAACCTGAGAAGGAAACCAGCAGGGGGAGAAAACAAAATTAATAGATGTAAAAGGTGAGCCACTATTAAGAATATTATTACTATTAGTCAGTGGGCACTTAATACAATTCTTAGGTGCCAGGCATGTAACCAGTTCATGAAAAACATCTCATTTAATGAAGTACAGGTATTAATTATCTTCACAGTGGAAAAAAAAAAAACTGAGGCTCACAGGAATAACTTCCCCGTGATCCCTTACTGAGTAAATGGCAGAGCTGGAACCCACACCTCAGTATCTCTGAGCCCCTTAATCTCCAGGCTGTACTCCCAGGGTAATTGATTTCTGACATAATAAAGAACAAGACTCCTATCATGGTTAGTTAAATAAAAAGAACACCTCCTCTGTTAAGGGCAATATTGTACTAAGACGTGTTTTATACGCTGACACACACACACACACACATACACACACACACACACACACACACGTACGTAAATCTGTTTTAAAAACAATATGAACTCCTTGGAGGAAAGTTCATATTTATGTTCGTTATGGGAGTATGAACAGCAACCACTGTGATTACGTAAGAATACACTCTTATGTTCCAGAATAATTTTCCAATTGCCATCGACTACTTTCAGAGGCGGCAATGCTGTTGCCACCCAAAAGAGGTATTTTTCAAGTGGACTAGGTGATGGGGAAAAGACATGAATTAATCTTCATTTTTCTCTGGGGGAAATGCTATGTTATTACCCAAAGTCACTTATACTAGAAAATTTATCACTAGAAATGTTGCCCCCAGTCCTTTCCACACCCCCACAGCCAGGCTCCAAGAAAAAATGATTAAAGGGGGCCTCTTTTAATTAAGCTTGCTGAGCAAGCCTAGATAGCCCCATAGTTCCCATGCAATTTGAAGCAATTGGTTTCCAGGAGTGAGTCTAATAAATACTGCTCTGACTGACCCCTCTGCTGCCAGCCTCAGGAAGTTGCTCAGTCAGAAATACAGACCATGTGGCCAGAGATCAAGAGATTTTCATCAACAGTCATGTGCACTGTGCAATTTATAAGGTTTCATGCCTTCTCTGGAAAAACCAACAGAGCTTAAAGAATCCATGGGGGCCATCTGCCAAGCCCAGTCAGAGACATACTCATGCAGGCACCGTGGCCAAAAGAGCTTCGGGTTTTCTCTACTCACCTGCCTGAATGGGCTGGGTTTCCAGAGCTCACAGCCCCAGCCCAGAAAAAAAGGCCAAGAGGCAGAGGCAAGGAAGTCCACTGATTTAGCTGAGCATGGGCCTTGGAGCCAGACTGCCTGCATTTGAATCCTGGCTCTGCTACTTTCCAGCTGTATGACCTTGGCTAAACTAGTTAACCTCTCCATGCTGTAAGTTCCCCATCTGTGAATGATGATAATGCAAGGCTTACTTCATTAAACTGTTAGGGGAATTAAACAGCTTAAGTTTGAATCACGCTTATCACAATGTTAGGGCTTGAATGGAGAAGCTGTGTCTCTCTGTTCCCAAAGGTAGAAGGAGGGGCATTATTTATTTTACTTAATGGACAGATTAATCAGAACTCATCCACAATCATTTTTATAAAGATAATGATATTATGACATTTAGTTACAAGGGCTTTGCTAATCAGGCTTTCAGATAAAAGACCCCTATTCAAAGAATAGATAAGAATGTTTGCAATTAGCACCAGCCAAAGCAATGATGGGGTCTGTTCACCTCATAATGCTGTGTGTAAATAAGACCTTTAGTGAGCTAGAAAATATTCTGTTCCATGTGCCACCTACATGGAAAATATTCTCATCTCAGTTCTTTTTTCTTGTCTTTCTTTTTAGTCAACATTTTTCTTCATTTCTACTGGTAAGAACACATGTCCATCCAGTCCTCTGTGAATTACAACTTTCTACTTTCCTTTGCTGGGTCCACAGGCAGCTATTTCAAGTCACTCAGAATCAGGACGTGAAAGATTGGTCCCTTACACTTTCTCATTGGCAAACTATCAACTCCATTGCCAGGTTAAATTAGGTGGGCTCCATTAGTTTATTTTAGTCCTTCATTTATTTATTTTCTGAAGCCTTTCTTTGCACATACAGCACCAAGTAAAGACAGAATGAAAAACAAAAACAGAAACAAAACAACATGGACCCTCTTTCCAAAAAGTGACTTTATACTTTACAGGCAAAACATACAGAGGTTCGAGGTGTCATGTAAATAAGCGACAGGATGAGTAAGAGAGGAAGAGATGAAATGCTGACCAGGGAAGGTAGGCTCAGTGACAGCTAGAGTGGAATACCCGGAGAGGGAGAGGCCTATGTGGACCCTGAGAGCAAGACTCAAGCCATTGCTGAACCAGAACAGCAGCAGGAAAGAGGTGAACAGCTTCTGTGCAACAAAATCCTTCTTTAGTTATAAATGTCTCTTTCTGATGGGGGAAAATTAGGTATCATTCCATATAGAAGTCCCTCTGTGTTATCTTTGAGCTCGTTTGTTTGCAAATGACTTGTCCTTCACTTTTTCAGGCAGTTTCACAAGCATTTTAAGAGATTCCTCTAATGCAGTTCCTCTGGCTTTCAGTTCCCACAGGGGTTTTTAGGGCAGGGTTTGAAAACCAGAAAGATGAAAATGCATTGCCCTTAGAAGTGAGAGAATTGGGGTGGGTGTGGGGAGCTAGCGGGCACCTGTAAGTCCAAAGGCTGATAAGAAGCAGTCCAATTTCAGGAGTAAAGGGGAGACACCTTTCAGAGTTGCAGGGAGCCTGTTGGCCCCTAAAAGGTCATGGTTCCAATGATTCTGAATGATGTGGACATGAGATATTGAAACTCTTACTTGAGCTAGTTCTTATAGTACTGTTTATACTAGCAAAAGTCTAGAAACAACCTTTACCGTGGGCAGATTAGGTCAAGCAGGGTAGAGTCATATCTTTTGGCAAACATTAGGTTGTAAATTCAAAAGCAACTGATAGGTAAAGTCAAAATTACACTAGAATGCTTCTTACTGTGCTCTTACTTTGTCAGGATCTAGGCCTTTAGAAACTCAAAAACCAAAAAGAACTTGTATTATTTCCTTTCTTTTCAATTGTGGCCACTGGTTCCCATGGAGGGACGACACCTCTAGTTTAAACAGGGGGATGGGCACAGGTGGTAAGGAAAAGGAAGAATATTACTTTCTTTGCTTCCTTCTTTCTTTTGCTCCTCCTCTGTTCTCCCCTGTGTGTGGACACAGCGAGAAGCCAGCCCTCTGCAATATCCTGAACCATCCTCTGAAATATCTTGCAATATCCTCTCAAATATCCTGGTCTTCACCAGGAACTGAATCTGCTAGCCCCTTGACCTTGGACTTCCTGGCCTCAAGAACCATGAGAAATAAATGTGTTGTTTAAGCTACCAACTCTATGGTGTTGTGTTACAGCAGGCCAAGCTAAGAATATATATATATGTATGTTTGGTAAGTCACAGAATATTTATGGAAGGAGAAATAAGAAACTAAGAATGCTGGTTGTGTCTGATACAACGAGGAGATCCAGGAGATGTGAAATCAGGAATGGAAGGAAGATCTACTTTTAGGCTAATAAGATCTACTTATTTACACTGAAAACCCTTATTTTAACATGTAGCATATGTGTGTATAATGCTTTTAGTAATAAAAGCCAGTATTAAAATGTTTTTAAGTGTCTATTTCACAAGTCCCATCAAAATATAACAAAACAGCAGTTATGAAGCCCTTGTTGTTCACTAATCTCAATGATCTATTTGGAGATCATTGAGTATTTGGTGGTACAACTTTTTTTTTTTTTTTAAGATTTATTTATTTATTTGAAAGAGAGAGAGAATGAGATAGAGAGAGAGAGCACATGAGAGGGGGGAGCGTCAGAGGGAGAAGCAGGCTCCTCGCTGAGCAGGGAGCCCGATGCGGGACTCGATCCCGGGACTCCAGGATCATGACCTGAGCCGAAGGCAGTCACTTAACCAACTGAGCCACCCAGGCGCCCTTGGTGGTACAGCTTTAACATTCCCTTGAAATGCTGACTATTCCAGTATCACAACCTGCCCTATGGGGATGTGGGCAAATCTCGATAAGGACAGACCTCACGTGAGAGATCTGGGTGAGAAAAAGATTCCAATGCTCATTTACTAGGTGATCCCTTAATGGGCTACAAGATAAAAAGAGACTTACCAGTAGAACCTGTTTGGTACAACCCCTTCCTGGATAAGCTGCCACCTTCTCCCAAATTCAGCAGAGCTGTATAACTGTAGAGAAGAGAAATTATTTAGCACCTTGACCCCAGGGTACATTAAATATACAAATATTAGTTCACTGGCTCAATATTAATAACAATCACAACAACAATAGTAGTACCTACCATTTATTGAGTACCTGCCATATGCCAGGTGAATGATCCACATATCATCTCTACTCCTCATACGCATTCTGCAAGGTGAATGTTAATATCTCCACCTTACAACTGAGAAAGCTGAAGCTCAGGAAGATTACGTGATTTGCTGGAAGTCACATGCCCTCCAAACATGAGAATGAGCTGAGATTCATACCCCATTCTACCTGGTGACAGAATGAGCAGTGCCACGTGACCTAGCCTGTGCAGAGCACTGTGTGGAATACAGAGAAGCACAAAATCTGAGATCTGGCTCTTGAAGAGCAGATAGTGTAAACTGCACCTGACTAAAATCACGAGAAATGCATGAGGCCACCAGTGACAGAGGGATGCCAAGGAAGGAGAATCAGAAGTCAGTTAGGGATGCTTCACAGATGTGTGCAGATACAGCTGAGGTCCAAATGAATGGCAGTGTTCAAACTGACAGAAATGGGACAGGCGTGGCACAAAGAGCCACGTGGGTCAGAGTGGTGGGATATGCAGGGACAGTATACAAATAAACCTGGCTTATCTAAATAAGTGTAGATGTGAATGTTGAGGGCAGCTTGGAACATGGCTTTGGATGGCAAGTTCGGGAACTGGAACGGACCCTGTGGCTGGTCTTTTCGACAACAGCCACAGAAGCTTCATGCTATTCGGGCAGCGCACACGGACTACACTGTGATCCAAGTGCTTCCCATGCATTATTTCATTTATTCCACACACCATCGCTGTGATGGTATCTGAAGTTATTTTACAGATGGCTCTACAGCTGGTAAGAGTTCAAGTCCACATGCTACACTGCTTCAGTACTCTCCAAGGGCAACTGCAAAGAAGCAGTGCTCATGAGACAGGGTCTAACGGTCCACATGCTCCCTCCTCTCCAAACATGATTCTTCTCTTACTTCCTGCTTTGTATCTTGGCTCACTCCACACCTCTGCTCTTCTCCAATAATCTTTACAGCTCCATGGAAGTACCCTCTGATGGCAGCCTGGAGATCCCTATTGCTCCAGGCATTCTGGTTCCCATGGACTACTGGCTACTGCTTTGATAAATATCATTTGGAGTATCTCCTTTCTACTATGTGCCTTGTCTGTAACCTACTGACACTCCAATCTTCCACCACTGCATTCGCCAAATCCCACAGTGAATGGATAATGAGCCATACCATCCTGAGTACCGTGATTGCCCAGCCTTGTCCTGTCTCCAGCTCCAGCACTCAGTGAAGGGTCAAATGACTCACCAAGTGATTCACCCCAGTTGCAGATGCACTGGGCAAGTCTAGGAAGAGGTCAGCTCAAGTGACTATTTACCAACCCTTGGAAGAGCTTCCTATGATATTGTGTCCATTGGATCAAATAACATTCTAAAGCCCCCCAAAAAAGAAGCTGAAATATGTGATTACTAAGCAAGCAGCTCAACTGGCTCAAACTACATAGTATTTGGGCATCCAGTCAAGGAGAATCTGTGGCTTTTTCTTTTAAGTCTTACTATTTTTTCTCTGCCTCATTATGCCTGGGTACATTTTATGCTTGATTCCTCTTAAGAGTGCTAAGGGGAGATGGGGAGGCAGTTCCCCTCACAGAAATAACAGAGGATGGGGACAATGCATTCCCTCTTAATTCCAAACCCAAGTGGCCAGAGTGTGCATGTCCTGCTTCTGGTTCACCAGCATGTTCCAAACACTTGGCATCTGACTACACAGACTTGTAGAATAACAACAAGCACCTGGGTTTGGAGGATCTGCTTCTCCCGCTCCCCTTGCTCTATCTTTTTTTTTTTAAGCCCACAGCTGCACTCCTTCCCATGAGTTTAAAGAGAATTGAATGGAAAGTCATCAGAGAGACAGAAAGACCATGAGAGACTCTTTTTTTTTTTTTTTTTAAGATTTCATTTATTTATTTGAGAGAGAGAGAGTGAGAGACAGAGAGCACGAGAGGGAAGAGGGTCAGGGGAGGGAGAAGCAGACACCCCGCCGAGCGGGGAGCCCGATGCGGGACTCGACCCCGGGACTCCAGGATCATGACCTGAACCGAAGGCAGTCGCTTAACCAACTGAGCCACCCAGGCGCCCGACCATGAGAGACTCTTAACCATAGGAAAGGAACTGAGGGTTGCTGGAGGGGAGGTAAGTGGGGGATGGGGTAACTGGGTGATGGGCATTAAGGAGGGCACGTGATGTGATGAGCACTGGGTGTTATACGCAACAATGAATTACTGAACTCTACATCTGAAACGAATAATGTACTATATGTTGGCTAATTGAATTTAAATAAAAAAAGAAAAAAATAAAGAGAATAGAGTTCACACCATTGTGTGTGCCTGTGTCTATATGTAAATGTATGTTAACATCTATCTTTATATACAAAGACTTATGCAAATATAACAGAATCAGGATGGCTTGAAATAATAACAATTCTGCACATGAGGCTGGACTCACGTGTATCTTGAAAATCAAATATTAACTCTGAGGGCTCATACGGTGACACCAAGGATTGCCATCCCTGCCCCCACACAAAATTTATCTTTGTGAGGAATTACTGGGTGCCACCATCTGTGTGTGTGTGTGTGTGTGTGTGTGTGTGTGTGTGTGTGTCTTTTTTAATTGATCCCCCTCAGCTTGGATGCAGAATCTGTGGACCAGTCAGGTACGTCCCATGATATTTGTTTTTATCCTCTTCAAGGGGCTGCTTTGTTATCCGTGAGCATCCAAAGGGATACCAGACAATCCAATAAACCAAGGCTCTATTATTCAGCTCAGTGACATTCTTTTCCATTTTCTCCCTCGAAAAGGACCCTTTGGTGCTGACAGATGCACCTTCTCACTTTCTCACTCACATCTGAGCAGGCTTCCTTTGGTGTGTCTTCACTGATGCTCCCCATTCTGGCTGAGGTGGCTTTAAGACTTGCCCACCTCACTGCCAGTCCTCTTTTTAGGCCCAGACCAAAGTATGTGTTTTCTATGAACCTTCTCCTAGACACTAAAATTCCCTGTGGCCTCATTTCCATGGTTCAACAGATGGTATCAAGCTACAGGCCACATATTTATATTTAATTTTCTTAGGAACCTTCCAAGAGAGCCATCTATGAATGCAAGGCAGAAATTCCTTCCTTTCTAAAGTCACTCTAAAATATCTGAGACCACTCCCTGCCCCTTCAATGAAACCACAAAGTTTACAGGTGTTGGGAATCCTTTCCTTTTTAGCACATAGTAGATTGGCAAGGGGGAAAGAAGTGTCAATTTCGCACCCTGCAAATTCCCTAGTGATGAATCTATCTAGTAAAGTACCCAGGTTTCCCAATGGATGGACAAAGGTAACTTATCAGAGGAATATATTTTATTTCCATGGAGCCATGGTAGAGACCTATACCTAAAAAACAAACAAATGAACAAACCAGAACTATAAATATCAGTATATTTGAAGCTTCCATTTCAAATATTTTCCCCCTATTGTCCAGCCTGGTGTCATACCAAAAGGAGACAACAACAACTCACAGCCACTTAGGTTAATGTGTTAATCAAACCTGCAGAGTCTGACAGCCAAGTTCTCTTCCACAAAGAAGAGAAAAGGATCAAAGCCTCTTACACAATGACACTGTCTCGGCTGCCAGTGGAAGGCTTTTCCTGAAAAACGAGTCAACGTCCTTTAATAAAATTCATATTGTTGGCGGCACCTAAGTAAGATTTATTTCCTTCTCAGTCTATCTCTGGCTCTAAGGTTTCTTTTGACCATCAGAACACAGAACTGAGAACTATCAGTACTGTCACATCAGAGAAAGCAGAGCACCCTTCTCCAGCAATGCTGAAGAAAGAGAAAGAGAGCGAGTGAGAAAGAGAGAGAGGTATCAGGGAAAGGAAGACAGAATATATGAATTAGCTTTAGGAGGGCAACATTCATCTGCTAACCTCTGTCATAAACCCCAAAACACCATTCTTGGAGGAGTTTTGGCTTTGTTTTGGTTGTGCTAACTCTGGTACAAAGTACCGGGGACATTTTTTGCAGGAGTAGAAATTTTAGAAAGAGAACAGGGAAAAGATTCTGGTTGACTAAGAATGCAAGGCAGAAAGTCCTTCCTGTCTCAGATCATCCTAAACTATCCAAGACTGCTTCCCTGCCTCAGTAAAAAGAACTTAATGAGCACAAACCCAATGCTCTTCTACGCTCAAGATCTGTCGGCCTCAGGGCCTGACCCTCCACTCTGTCATTATGCTGGTCCAGGGCTGTCAATACTTCTGCCTCCTGCCATGCTCCTCGCCTGATGGTCTCTCTCTCCTCCTCCTTCCCTTCCTTCCTTCCTTCCCGCTTTCTTTACTTATTTTTTTTTCTCTTTTAGACATCCCTCACATTGGCTTGTTTTCTTGCCATCTGCCTTTGCCTGCTGTAAGAAGAGTACAGATAAGAATACAGTTAATTGCAAAGGAGGCAATGGCGAGGGTTAGTTTTGTGAGGAGCTTGTAACCGGTTGCTCAGGCATCTGTGGCACCATCCTCAGGAGGCTGCAGAGCTGCAAGCTGGGTTAGGGGCACAGGCGTGGAGGGAGGATGAGAAGGGATGCCACGCGCAGACAAATAACGGGGGGGGGTGGCGGGGAAACAGTGAGATTCACTGGCATAGCTCAGCATTCCCGATCTAGAGCAGACTAAAACGGGGTGAGAGAAGGGGGGTATGAGAGCAGCTGTGGCCCACGTTCATTTTCCATCTTCTCAGCATCCACGTGGTGGTTGAAGCCCTAGCAGAGTAGCATCTTTCTTCGGAGAGAAATTCAACTTCCTTGTGCTGATGCAAAAGCGTGCACTCATCACTGTCCCTGGAGAGTCTTCTCAATATTTCTAAATCAGATCGACATAGCCCCTCTTTTCAAGTCAGACAGGTACACTTTAGGGATTCTCTTCTGTGGCTAGGAAACTGGTACAAGAACACAATTTGGTAAAAGGGAGGAGTGATAACATGTTTTAAATCTTCGGCTGATGGGATTGAATGCTTTCCCCACAAAGCGCCTCATGGAGACTTTCCAGGTCAGGAGGTAGCTTCCGGGTCTCCTCCACGTAGACTCCTTAAGAGGCTTCCATGTTGGCAGAACACGTCCTGTGGTGGGCTCTTTTCAAGGCTGCCTGCTCACTCCCTTTTGCTTCTCTGCCCTTACCATTTTAGAGGCAGGAGGCCTGCAAACTGCACTTCTTGAGAAGGCTGACAGAACTCCCTGCCAGTTTTATTTCACTTGCCTTATCCTAACACTGCCCTGGGGACGGCCTGGGTACAAAGCACTCATCTACCTCATGATTCTCCAGTTCTCACTGCTGTTACTGAATTCCTTTTAGGAAGGAAAGAGATGGTACCTTGAGGACTTCAAATGATTTCCTAGCACCAGGCCTAAGGCATAGCAAATATCAAGCTCTTTCCTCCACCAGCTTCAACAGTAAGAGAATCCATCCACAGAAATCTATGGTCTTCAGAAGTATGCTCTGATGCTCTGGTTCTACAGCACAGGAAAAGGCCTGAACTCACTCTACGGGAAAAAAACATCCTGTGGTACCTAAAATAATTTGATAAAACTTCACTAAGTGCTAGCATGAGTCTTCTTCCTGGCTGGTGGTTACAGGGACAGAAGGGAGAGAACCACTATGGCCATCACAGACGAGCTCTCCCATCCCCAACAGATGAAAATTCCTTAAAGAAAAGGCTAGCTTATCAGGGAGTATCCAGACAACCTAGAATAATAATGTGTAATGTTTTGTTCAGAGTACTATGGTGGCCTATGCAGGACAGGAAAAGGTGGGCATCTGTCAGAGCTTTCAAAGTGGGCCTAGAGTACAGTATACATTCCTTACTATAACTATGTAGAGAAAAGGTGTTCCAGAATGATTGGGTCAGTCTGAGCAAATAAATAGAGCAGCAAAGCTTAGGGTGGTGTTTTTGTTCTTCTTTTGGGAACTGCAAGAGACTCAGTTTGACTGGCCTGCATACAGAGAAGTGAAGGGGCAGCAGAGATTATAAACAGAGCCTGGCTGCAGGCTGGACAGATGCAATCCTACTGTAACTCGTGGGGAGCTAATAGAGAGACTGGATCCAAATGTCAACAAGGTCAAAGGACAAGAGCATCAAGGCTGGGTATTCGGCCTTTGCTGATGAACAGTGAGCAGGAATGATGACACATTGCTGGCTCCATCCATCTCTGCTATGGCTGGATTTATCAAATCTGTCACTGGCCATTCCCCAGCTGTCACTGAAGTCTGTCACATGCCCCTCAGCTGGGTTTGGCACTTTGAGGCAGGCTTGGGGGATTAGACATATGGAAGTAGGCTGTCTGGGAAGGAAGGGTCAATAAGTGACCGAGGGCCCCTTGTACTTCCCGTGCACCCGGATCTGGAGGTATACCAAAAAAAAAAAAAAAAAAGTAAGATGGAATCTTGGCCTTAAAGATTATCTATCTAATAGAGACAGAGAACTAAATACAAGATAAATAAAATAACTGGAAGCTGAAATTGGATCTATGTTACAAATCCCTCAATAGCCATAGGTTCCTACCATTATTTAAATGCACACATGAGAGAGCACAGCAGCTGTGAAACACAACTGGAATATAACTGGAACTGTGCCTCCAAAAGACGGAAGCCTCAGGACTGTGAAGACGGAAGGGAGGAGAGCCAGCCCAGCTGGAAGGTGCAGCACCTGGGCAGGGGAGAGGTGAGTGCCCCGATTAGCCAGGGCCCCTGGGTATGAGCAGGAGGGAAGGGGAGGGACACCATTAAAATATATAAACAAACAAAACAAAATTTAAGAAGAAAAAAAAAAGAAAAAGAAAAACATCTGACCGGAAGTGGGTTACTTCTGAACGCCCCCGTCCCTTATCCTGGGCGGGGGGCAATTTTACACACAGACTCCACTCTTTCACAAGGGGTGCAGGGTGCCTAGGAGCCAGCCAGGGGTGCTTTCCCTCCAGCTCACAGGCCCCCCCCACCCCGCCACCCCTCACTTCCTCTCCCTTATAATCTTCAAACAACAGTCCTCCCCCTGCTGTGAAATCAGCTCCCGAAATCGGTGCCGCAGCATCTGTCAGAGGGAACAGTTCTCGTGGTAGGTGGGACAAAGAAGAAATCATTACAGAAAATTAGATAAAACAATGGCAATTAAAGAAACTTTAAAAATCACACTGGTTTTTCTAAGTTTTTTGGTTTTTGGTTTTGGGATCTATGGTGCAGGGAGGACAAAGTGGGAAGACATTCAAACATAGCCTATAATACGGCTCTAGCAATCACCTGACGGGCCACCTTAGGAAATTTTCTTAATTCCTTAGAGCCTCAGATTCCCCAAATGCTAAATGGGTATAATAACATCTCTAATGTTTGCTCTAAGAATGAAGTTGAGCAATCGATGTGAAATGCCTTGCAGAATGCTTGCTCCAGAGCAAATGGTCAGTGCTAGTTCTCTCTCTCTCTCTCGCTCGCTCATTTCTGCTACAGATTATTGCCATCAGCCTTCACTGACTGTCCTCAGATTCCAAGGAAGGGAAGAATAACAGGGAAAAGCAGATGAGACTGCCTTTTTAGTCCACATGTTCTGGAAGCAAGGAAGGGTCCTAGACAAGGCTCCCAGTTCCCAACCTCTGAAGCTGAATATTTTATTATCATGGTCTTTCCTAGAGCAACTGACACTGTTTGGCTTTGAATCTCATGTCTTGCTTTTCTGAGACATTTTCTCATCATGTGAGTAATTGGATCATCCAAACAGGCATTGGAGTTAAGCAAGTCAGGAGAGGGAGAGCCTTCAAGGTCTATATTGGTGCCTCTTCATTTGATAATATGTTATATTAAGAGTATACCTCAGTAAAGGAACCTGGCAATTTTAAGAGGATACGTGATTTCAGGTTTTTCTTCTTCTTGCCAGCTATGTGATCTTGATCTCTGTCCCTTGAGGCAATGACTGTACCATTTGTAATTTATACTTACAATATCCTGGTAAGAGATTAAACAAGGTAACATTTTTGTTTTTTTAAATATGAAAACCATCGAGTCATAAATTCACAAAATGTGTCTACTCACAAGGCCAAGCCTTCCTCCTCCCATAATCACTCCCTTTCTTGGCAGCATCATTGCTTGCAACCACTTTTGTCACGGAAGAATGCGGAAAACCCTAGCATTACTAGATTTCTAAAGCCCCCCCGCCCCGGCCCCAGAGGCAGGTCATTCCAGGTATTCCATGAGTTTTTTAAGGAAAGAGATCCATGTTCTCTTATGAGCTCGAATGTCCTTCAAACTTTCCCAGACTCGTGCCTGGATTAAGGATGTATCATAATCCATTCAGACAAGTGCTAGTGGACAGAACAGATCAAAAGAGCTGGCTAAGGAGTTGCGTAAGCGAAAATGTAACTCTATTTCAAAGCTTAAAGAGCTACCAAATAGCATAATTGTGCCTGTCCAAACCTTAATCCCATTGACTCCTTTTAAAATGTCCATTTTTCCTTATTCTTCCAGCCCATTCCTCTCAAATGGTTAGGAACAGGTAGAGCAAAGTGTCCCAGGATGCAAGTGAAAAATAATGATACAACCTGGTTAAACAAGGTATCTAAGTTGAATGGGGGCCTCTCTTGTTTACATATGATGGCATTTCAGCTTGAGAATTTGTTTTATAAACAAGCATTGGGATGACATTTAGCAAGCTCCCAGGTTTCCACTCTAATTGCCAGTTTTGTACTTGGACACTTAAGTTATTTACATATTCATGAGATTAGAAATCAACTCTGACATTGGAAAATTTCAAGCACACGGAATTCCTACCAAATCAGCATGGAATATAATGCTCAACATATTTCTTATAAATAACTGAGTGTTTTATACTTAATGCAGTACCTCGGGGAAACATGATGGTGTTAGGTAGATACCAGTTTCCTAAGTGTTTGTGCTTGTGCAGAAATTATTTGAATATCTGCAGGGGGCTGAATTTCAAGGATCTATTTATCTTTTATTTCAATTTTGCCCTTTTGACATTAGGGGCTGCTGGGTCTATTAAAAAACAAATAGAGTTACGGTGAAGACAAATGCTTTAATATTTAATGGTTTACTGTTATTATAATCAATATTTTCTGAGTACTGTGTGTTGGTTTTTCCTTGCTCCATTCATTCTGGTTCCATGGTACCTTTTAGTGACTGAATGCTAAGAGGGCATTCGACAATGACTAAAGTGTCTGTGACTTCAGGTACTGGGGAGACACTGCTGCTAAGACAACTTTGTGTCTAAATCCAGCTATGCCACACCAGGTCCCCTATCTCTCAGGCCTGTGAAGAAGGCATTGGCTGGCATCTCCATGATGCTTGCTCTGTACCAGGCTCTGTGTTAAGTGTCCCACGTATGTTATGTCAGCATCCTCACACAGTCTTGTTGGAGAACCAATAACGTTCAATGACCCGTCAGAGGTCCCCCAGCCATTGGCAGGACCTGACACAGTAGAGAGCTCATGCTCTTACCTGGCTTCTGTACTGTCTACCACTGGTGAGAAACCAGGACAACTGAGTTTTCGAAAATGCTGACATTTATTCCTTCTTCAAGCAGTCAAAATTTCACAGGGAATTCCCAGCATCCAAAGTCGCCATGATCAGCAATGGCCTTCTATTAGGCCCCAGTTAGGAGAAGTATGAATGATTAAAAAGGAATGAAAAGACATTGTTGTTGTTGTTGTTTTTCCTAAGAATGGATATGAAACTACAAGTATTTTTTTTAATTTACTTTTATGCAAGTGACTAAAATTCTATGGTATGCTATCAAACACACTGGCAGTATAATTTTCCTTTTCTATCAGTATATCATTTTAACTCAAAATCAGTCTTCACTCATACAGAGTGCTGACCGTTAATATTTAGAGTTTCAACTATTTTTTTTTTTTAGATTGTATTTACTTATTTGAGAGAGAGAGAGCACAAGCAGGAGGGAGGGGCAGAGGGAGAGGGACAAGCAGACTCCCCGCTGAGCAGGGAGCCTGATGTGGTATTGGATCCCAGGACCTTGGGATCATGACCTGAGCTGAAGGCAGACACTTAACTGACTGAGCCACCCAGGTGCACCAGAGTTTCAACTATTCGTAAAGAGAGACTCTCTTATCAAAACATGTTCTCCCCCTTTAAAGCAATGTTTTGGTTTTGTGTGTATCTTACACATATACATAAATGCCAAAATACTGAAGGTGAGGCTAACATGCAAGCCTTAGGATTTCTTATTTCGTTCATAAACTGTGATTTGGAATACAGAGGAATCAAGCAGGTCCCCACGTGATAGTACCTGCACTGCCAAATCACAGAGCTCCAAAATAAATGAAACAATACAAACTGGTGAATATCCTAGAACTGCCACAAAGTGCAGGGTGGTCCATGGGAACTGTATTAAAGCTTTTGTCTTCCCTCCACAGAACTGATCACCCAATTTGGATGCATTTTTTTTTTTTTAACTCACAAAACAACTTAACATCTCCTAAAATAAAACTGATAGGGAGATCCATGAACAGGAGAAAAACAAAGACGATGGGAAAGACAGAAGGGACAGAAAAATGACTGGGGACCAATGCAAGGCAGCAGATGAGGTTTCTTTGCCTGGCGCAGTTTTCTGTTTTAAATTTCTGAGTTAGTTATAAATACTTAAAAATAAGAAAATATCAGATTTCACACAAAGCAGGATTACTTCTCTTGAAAAACTATGAAGGTCTGGTGACACTGGGCAAGCCATCCTCGGTTGCAAGAACAGCAGGCTGGCGCTTCCCAACACCTCCCCACCCCCGCCCTTCTGAATGTCTACATGAACACCCGCTCTCCACTTTCCCACAGCTTAGACCCAGCCGCTTTGTTCAGTTCGATTTCTTGCTTGTGGGAGTGGAACTGCATTCACGGCCACAATGGACTTGGACATCCACACGCGTGGCGAGAGGAAGCACACCACACAGGACCAGGGGAAAGGGGCCAGGGGCAGCGGGGCCCCTGGCAGAGCTTTGCCAGCCTGGATAAGCAGGGCAAGGGGGGCCTCTTCTCCCCGAGCTGCTCAGCAGTGTTCATGTCCCTTTGACAACACTGCAGACCCTCCCCTTTAGAAATCGCTCTGGCGGCGTGACCCCTAATGGAGAGGCCATGAGCCCAGTGCCACGGTGGGCTGCAAAACTGAGGTATATGCATATTCTTATACTTTTTCCCATTTTTTTTTTCTCTCAGTCACATCTGCGTTTTGTTTTCTCTCATTTCAAATGTTTCCCAACACATCATGTTTAGTGAGGTGTTTAAGGCAGACTGAGAGATGCTGTTGCAGGCAATGTTTTATAGCACAGTTTGTACACTAGTTTATTGCCAAATTAAAATAAAGATGTAATCTGGCAGGCTCAGCCTGCTGCTAAGCCTTCCTTGGGTGGTTTCCTGCACTGAGGCAAGAAAGTGAGAGGAAACTAGCAATGAAGTGAAGAACTCTCTCTGTTTTCCAGTACCTGCTTGGTTTCCAAATGCAAAGAAACAAAAAGAAGGCACAGAATATTTACTTTGCCTACTGCTTAGTTACAGGAGTAAAAAATAAATAAAGGAAAGCACGATTTTGGTGCTCCTATACTAAATGCCGTGGATTCTTCATAGTGTCCACAGTGATGGACTGTTTTATAAGAATTCTAAGCAGTGTGACTTTATGGGATCAGTATTCCCCTGTCCATTTGACATAAAATTTCCTTAAGGTCTATAATGCTTATTTTTCTGGAAATTCCAAGGCTTTCCAAAGGCACATCCTCACAAACATCTGTTAGAAGCCAGGAGGCTAGCTCCTATGTCTATACCATATAAGGCCCAGACAAGGGCTTCCTAAGTAGCCAGGATACCTCTTCAGGATTTCAGAGGGATTAGGGCTCCTAACCTCCCTACCCACTCAAGAAAGCTTTTACCTCTTGGCAACTGCTTAGACATTGCATATCACAGACAGATTTCTCTCAGAAAAAAAAAAAAAGACTAAAACATCAAAAAAATCCTGATTTTATGAATTCCGAGGCCGTTTGTCCATATGCATTTCTCCCAGATTAAAAGCTATAAAAAAAAAAAATCTGATTTGCTAAGGAACTGACGGCCAGTAAAACTCTATCTTGGACCAGAAAGGACAATCTGCTCAACAAAGCTCTTTGAGTCCCTTAAAATGCTCACATCAAAAAGCATCCACTGGGTATTGAGGCATTCAAGATGAAACGCAGGCAGAGCAGAACACTGAACCCGTATGGGCTCCATCCCGCAAGCTCTGTCCAGACTCTGTCCTCAGGGCCTTAAAAGTCTCCTGCAAAGCTGGTGCAGCCACTCTGGAAAATAGTACAGAGGTTCCTCAAAAAGTTGCAAATAGAGCTACTGTACAACCCAGCAATTGCACTACTGGGTATTTACCCCAAAGATACAAATGTAGGGATCCGAAGGGGTACATGCATCCCAATATTTATAGCAGCAATGTCCACTATAGCCAAACTATGGAAAGAGCCAAGATGTCCATAGACAGATGAATGGATAAAGAAGATATGATATATATATATACAATGGAATATTATGCAGCCAACAAAAGGAATGAGATCTTGCCATTTGCAATGACATGGAGGAACTGGAGGGTATTATGCTAAGCAAAATAAGTCAGTCAGAGAAAGACATGTATCATATGATCTCAGTGATATGAGGAATTCTTAATCTCAGGAAACAAACTGAGGGTTGCTGGAGTGGTGGGGGTTGGGAGGGATGGGGTGGCTGGGTGATAGACATTGGGGAGGGTATGTG
>NW_027397082.1:13893466-13935938 GCF_003265705.2 Callorhinus ursinus | reverse complement strand
GGAACTGGAGGGTATTATGCTGAGCAAAATAAGTCAGTCAGAGAAAGACATGTATCATATGATCTCAGTGATATGAGGAATTCTTAATCTCAGGAAACAAACTGAGGGTTGCTGGAGTGGTGGGGGTTGGGAGGGATGGGGTGGCTGGGTGATAGACATTGGGGAGGGTATGTGCTATGGTGAGCGCTGTGAATTGTGCAAGACTGATGAATCACAGACCTGTACCTCTGAAACAAATAACACATTATATGTTAAAAAAAAAAAAAAGAAAGAAGAAGATAGCAGGAGGGGAAGAATGAAGGGGGGAAATTGGAGGGGGAGATGAACCATGAGAGACTATGGACTCTGAGAAACAAACTGAGGGTTCTAGAGGGGAGGGGGTGGGGGGATGGGTTAGCCTGGTGATAGGTATTAAAGAGGGCACATTCTGCGTGGAGCACTGGGTGTTATGCACAAACAATGAATCATGGAACACTACATCAAAAACTAATGATGTAATGTATGGTGATTAACATAACATAATAAAATAAAATTAAAAAAAAAAAGTCTCCTGCACTGAAGGAGAGAGAAAGCCATGGCGGGGAAATAAAGTTGGCAAAAGAGGGAGAGCATGTATGCAAAAGAGGGAATGGATGCCTGAGAAGACAGTGAGGATGGGACACAAGGGAAGAGGGAAGAGTGGAGGATTCTGTTCACAGGTGAGTCTGAGGAGTTGCCACCTCATGAAGATTCATTCTAAGAGACAGCGCCTTTTGCCTGAGGATTCTGTTTGCCATCCGTCGGTGCAGAAAAGCATCCAGCAGAGTGAGTACTCGCGCCGAGGCGAGGATCTTAGCTGGGAGCCTTGCCGCAGCAGCAACAGTGGCTGTCACAGAAAATCGGAGGAGCAATGCTTACACGGAAGAATTAAAAGTTCCCTTCTCCTGGGCCAGGACAGTCACTGGCCTGCCGACACCAGCACAGGGCCCTCCTTGGTGCTCACTGCTGCATCTCATCAGTGGTAAACGCTCCAGGATTCATGGGGGATTGCCAGCTGTCATTTCCATATCGCTGGCCCACCTGAGCAGCCACAAACCGTCTCAACAGCCAAAAGCATTGGCCAGAGGGTCACGTGACGGCTGCAGGCCATTCTCCTCCCAGCAAACGCCCCACTCCTTATTCTGATCCACGCCCTGAGACAGGGAGTACTCTAGCCCCTACTCAGATTAGAAGCTTATCCACAATTTTTATCCAGGATGATTTCACCTTCATTCTTTCCTGGAAAAACAGAGAGAGCAGCAGAAAGGCTGGTTTCTGCCTATCTGCTGATCTCGAGATGTCACAGTCAAGAATGAGAACCCTACCAAATTCCAGGTAAGCCTTAATTCCATTCACTGAACTTTGACATGTAATGCCAATGAGTGGTATTTCCCTTCGGGAAAATTCATTAAATTCTCAGACTTGTGGTTTGTTAGCTACATACCAGCAAGGACTGTTAAGGCTTCTTCCAGCTCTACAATGACAGAATTCACTGGGTCCACGGACACAGGAGGTGCTTTTTGGTCCCGACCAGGACTATGGTGATATCACCCTAACTGGTCTTCTTGCTTTTGACTTCATATTACCACAGTTCATCCTAAAATTGCTACCAGATTAACCTTTGTAATCTATACCTCTGAACACACTATTCCACTGACCAAAATTTTCGCAAGGCTCCTAATTATGAAAACAAAACTCATTCTGCCTAGCAAACAGTAAAAAACAATCAAGATCAGATTCCACAAATATACACAGAATTAACTTTACAAAATTTTAGTTTCAGCCAAATGGACACATTCTCAACCACATAAACACAGTTTTTCTAACTTTATATTATCGTTTATGACATTCCTCTTGTGTGAAGTATGAAGTGTGACCCTCCAAACAGAAATATGACATAAATCCTTTAAGGTCAAGGTGAAATCATTTCATAAGATCGCCATCTCCTGAACTTTGGGCTGCCAATTTCATATAATTCATCCAGCTACTTTAACTGGGTATCTATTTATGTGTGAATGAGGGCACTGACTTTTTGGCCTCTCTTAGACTACCGGTGAACTCACGTGCATTTATCTTCTCTTCCCAGATGGACTGAGTGCTCCTTAATAAAGTTATTTTAGATCAACACTGAGCCATGATGAGCACCTAAAACAGATGTGGGGCCTAATGTATTTTTTTTTTTTTTTAATCTCATTGGACACGCACCTGCTAGTATACTGATCCATACAAACGTATCTTAAGGCAAAGAGAGCCAACACCAAGTACTGTGCACAAGTCCATGGCTGAGTTCGGGCCACAACTCAGATGTCCTCTCCTCACTCCTCCACAGTTGTCCAACTCTGACATTGACTGTGGGAGGCACTGTTGGAAGTGCTGGGACATGAAGGGTTACATTTCTGGGCATCTCCTCCAGCACAACTGCAGAGATGCATAGTTTTCCCTTAGGCAGGTAAATCTGGCCCTCCCTATGCCTCTGGCATCAGGGGGAACATTAACCAACTGTCAAATAAAATACAATAGCCCAGTGGATTAAATGACTACTACTCTGTGTCCTGAGCTGCTCAGCCTCACCTCTGGTAACTGCACCATCTTGGACCAGATGCACAGTGGCTTGACTCCAGGAATGGAATTGTACATTCTGCTGAAAGGGTAGGCAGGCTGCTTAAGAGGAAAAAAATACTAATTGTAAATCTTTTCTATTTTTAGGCTCAATGTGCATTTTATTTGGCAGTAAGGGCAGCGTGAATAAAATTCCAATCCTGAGAATTTTAATTTTAATTTGCTTCCTCCAAAATGCCCACGTCAGTAGAGACCTTGGAAAGTTACGTCCACCAGTCCCCTCCCTTCAGGAAGAACCCCACACATCTACATCTTCCCAACAGAAAGAAAACCTTGAGTACCCTCCTCACTCACATTTCTTTAAATACATGAAATTTCTAGCATAAGATTCCTATAAAAATAATTTGCAGGATAACTACACTGAATCATGCACTTCACAAAGAGTATTCCAGTGTTGCACCTATTTTCCAGTTGGCTTTTATGGCTAGAGTCTGATATTTGCCTGTGAATCTTTTATTTAATTATATTTGCTGTTGCTAGCCTTACATTCTACCTGAAAATGTAAGTTTTTTAAAAGCAGGAGCTAAAGGTATTTTATAGTGCATCTGTAGTATAGAGTACATAATATGTATCCCATAAAATACATATACATATCTCACACACCCACATGCACACACAATCTCATTCGATGCTTTCTTGAAAAGTAGACTTCTCCTTCAATGCAACCACCAAGAGCAGACAAATCCTGACATTACTTGACTCTGAATAATACTATCTATGGACATTATTATGGCTCCTCTGGCCATTTCTCTCACTGTTTTAGCAAATCCCTAGTTAGTGCTCTTCACCTTTTCAGGGTTGTCCTTCCCTATAAGGCTCTGAGAAAAGCCCTGAGCCCTTTATCCAGAAAAACAATCACATCTACACATGCACAAAGCAGTCTCAAATTCCATGGATGTTGGGAGCTCCTCATGGCCTGCAGCATCTAGGTTAAGAACTGCTTCTCCACCATGTCTTCCTCCGTGTCAGGCTTTTCCCTTATACGCTGTTTCAGATGTTGACACAGCTCAAGCAAGCACCCTGAAATCCTCCTTGCTGCCCCCTCACCCCCTGGCTCAGAGTTCAGGCCACTGCACAGAACAAAAGTCACCACCGAGAAGAAATGTAGAGATAATTAGCTAGCGGCCTGTTCCCTGGAAAACCGTGCACTGTTGTCTCAAACAAGGTAATCACGCTCACCTTTTGGTCTTGGCTATATGCCAGAATCCAGTCCTCTTGCTTGGGGTGGAAAAGCAAGCTTTGGATGTAAAAGTTCAGCCGGTACTTTTGATAGGTGGCCCCTTCATCCGAGCTGATCAATAAGCTGCTCTCAATCTCCGGGTCTGTGAGTAACATAATCTGCAGCCAAGAATTGTTGGGGAAAGAAAACAACAAAAAGTTAAGTTTACAAATTTACAAAACTTAGAAACAAGTTAAATTTTTGGAAAGAGAGGAAAAAGGAGCAAAGAATGTTTGGTCAAACAAGGACCTTGACTTTGCCAGTTTGTTCTCCTGGACCAACGCCATGAAACTATTAAAAAACAAACAAACAAACAAACAAACAAACCTCAAAGAGGCAGACAAGGTGCCAGGAAGGAAGAGGGCACAGAGGAGTGCATTTTAGTTTCTTCTACGGGGCTCCTTGTTTTTTTCCCCAAGGTTATTTCCTTAATCTAAAATATGTCCCACTCTTTCCCTAACCCCAGTCCTCTTTCGTATTGTGCCTTATCTACTTTCCATTTTGGAGAAATAAAAGAGCAAGGCTTGTCATATCTGTTGTGGTTAAGGTGGAAAGAAACAAATAGAATGGGCTCCACTGGTTTTTCTCTCTTACCATAAGCCCTCTTACTTACATCAACACTATCCCCATATGTTATCCTACCTTCAGGCTGATTTTCTGAGTCTTGACTCAAAGGCTGGGCTTTCTAAAGCCTTCTCTGGAAATTGTATAAAGGCGACTTTGTCACCTTTTAACCTATTTTATGATTTCCTTTTTTATTTTGCTTATCATCTATATACTCCCTACTAATCCATGAGGTCCATGAGAATAGGGATGTTGGATATTTCTCTTTTTCCGCCCCACAGGTATATTCCCAGCAGCTAGAGTAACACCCAGCATATTTTATAGACTCCATAAATATTTTCCAAACGAATGAATAAGTAAATAAATGAATGAATGAAAAGAGTTTTCAGAGTCGTCACACGGAAGTAGAAAGACGCCCAGAACAGTCTGAGCGGGTATGAAAGGGAGCACCTTGGAAAGAGTAGCCGGGTGTCCTGCTCAGTCTGTAGCCTACTGACCAAAGAATATGCTTTAAATGTGGACACATTTACAGCTTCAGATGCTTTGTACTTTCTTGTCAGGACGGTTAACCATGGCCAGAGCAATGGAAACCATCCACAACAGGAACAAGATGGAGGAGCTGCCCTGGAAACTGCTTTTTATTCTCTCATTTTATGCCTCTAGGAATGTGTGATAAAGTACCTCATTCCTGACTCTCCGCAGGTCTGCTTTCACTCAGTCAAAATGCTCACCTAATGTCTCCAGACAGGTGGCCTTAATGTTACCCACTGACTTCTTCCCCATCAACTTATTAATTGGCACTTTCTGAGTTTGGTTTGGAGAAGCATGAAAGATGTGCTTAATGTGGGGCCGCATGAAGAGAAATCGCTGCAGCCCAGGTTTAAAGATTGCCAGCTAAGGATGCGGCAGTTCCAGGAAAAGAAGAGAGAGGGAAGAAAAAAAAAAAAAGAGCCATGTCATAAAAGATCCGCCTGCCAGACAAACACACAGGGCTTTCTCAAGCATTTGGAGGCAATCACATTAAAACCTCAGAATAGTTAGTGTCATCTCTGAAAGCAGTGTCCTGTCAGTGCAAATGGCACATGAAGAGCGCACACCAGAAACACGCAGACTGAACTGTGTTTATGTAACCCAGGATGGATTCAAGGCTCCTTGCCACTCCTTCAACCTGCCCCTTTGTGAAGAGGAGAGCGGGACGTGGTGAGTAAGTGGAATCCTGGCTGTCAGCCGCACTCTGGACAAGATGAAAAGCACACACGAAACTGGAGACTAATTGCCTCATTCCATGTTCCAGTGAAGCCACTGTCTACCAACCAAAAATTGTGACAGGGTTACATAGGTTTCTCTGTCTCTCATTCACTAAGCAGACAGTGTCCGCTCATCAGATGGCTGAGGCAGAACCACCAGGTAATCTACTAAGTACAAACTCATGTCCCTTCATTAAAATCTAGTGTATGCATTAAACAAGGATGTTCAGATGGCTCCTAAATTCACAACAATACTTCTAGGTGATTTCATATTTATTGGCACATAAAAGCTGTCATTTTCCAAATAACAAATAAGTTATCAAATGATCACATTGCTTTGTGTCTCCAGCCACAATTAACAAGGATATATAACAACCTTTTGGCACTATGGCCAAAAAGTCCTTTCCATAATAAAATGAAGCAGTTCAATTTTATAGAGCATCCATTGTGTCAGGCAAGGTGATTTTTTCCCTCCTCTGATTTTCTAGTTCCCTGTTAACCAAAATATGTTTTCCTTTATTCCCATGAGTGAAGATTTCACCACCTGCTTCTCCTGGCAGACTATTTCATCAAAATAAAAACAGTAGTTCCACAGAATATCCTCAAATAAAGCTGATTTTCATGTGTCATCTAAAATATTTTTGATACTCATATGTGCATATGTGCTCCAAGTCAGCAGACTATATGAGATCTTCTGCTTCCAGATAATACTAGATGAGGGAAGGTAGAATAACACAAATATTTTCAAACATATGGATACTTAATATTGAATAAACACTCATGGCTTCCTTTTTTATTCTGAGTGCTGAAAATATGTAGACCAAAATCTCACCTTCACTCTATAGTCCTCACCTGAAACCCTTTATCTGAAAATCTGACATTCTGGAAATGATGGAAGCTGTCAGGAAAGTCTCCCTGTCAGATTTATAGATGGATCTGAATTACACAAACCTTCCAGTGGTTCCTCTCTCAAATCTCTGCTCAAATCCACACAAAACAAACAGGTCAATCTGGATCCATTTTTATTTAGCCATTTTTTATTGCACAAACTTTGTAGGACTGCCAGCAGAATTCAAAATAAAAGAAAAATAAATTGCTCGTGACCCTCTTCCTTCAACAAGTCAAACCATGTGTGTGCTCCCCTCTACTTCTTTATTCACATCTCTATATAATATCATGGATGCATTGTTTTTTTTTCCATTTAATGTTATGACCCATGTTCATTTCCAAATGAACCATAAACACACAAATGCATGTACACACGAGTACGTACCATTGTGTACAATGTATTTCAATTACTTAATCACAGCCTTCAACATAATTAGGTTACAATCAGTGCAGTGGTTGAATGTCAATAAGTACTTAAATTATTAACTCAATAAATGGAATTTTATTATTTCAGTCTTTAAATTCAAATTCTTTAGTAATTTATTCCTAAATAAATTAGGTTTGTTGTGTCCTTTTTTTTTTAAGATTTTATTTATTTATGTGACAGAGAGGGACACAGTGAGAGAGGGAACACAAGCAGGGGGAGTGCGAGAGGGAGAAGCAGGCTTCCCGCTGAGCAGGGAGCGTGATGCAGGGCTCGATCCCAGGACCCCGGGATTATGACCTGAACTGAAGGCAGACACTTAACGAATGAGCCACCCAGGCACCCCTGTTGTGTTCTTTTGAAGATTATTAAAAGTAAATAAGTTAACAATAAAGAATTTCAACAAGATCTAAACAGAAACTGTGTAACCTATCTGAGCAAAAGAAACAATGTAAAAATAAATGTGATCCAATCTTTAGACGTAAATGATGTCATTTATAAATAAAGTCCTATCTTCTCAAGACGGTGTTCTCCTGGGAAATATTATCAAAATAGTACCTTTAAGTTAGGGAATACTCCTCAAAAAATAACAGATTACATTTCTTAGACATGCTCAATGATCCCTGGTTTTGCTGGTTTACTCTGGCTCTCTGTCCTATTCTGGCTTTGCATGCTTAATCCTCTGCATTCTAGAATATGATCAGGAGAGAATTTTAGGAGGACTCTGTAAAAGGCATGAATCTAAACTTTGCACAATTCCTCAAGTGAGCTCTCTAAGAAGAGGGGTCTTTGGCATAAAGCGTGGTCCATAGTAGGTCCGTCCATCTTTGTAAATAAACAAATGAATGAACAAATCAGTAAGTGAGTGAGTGAGTCCTCTTCATACCTGACTTTGGCTGAAAGCAGTCCATGGACCCTTGTGACACTGAGTCTGAGTTCTCTGGAACAAATCCCTGCTGTTGTACATGGAGGCAAAGGAGGGCTGAGACAAGGGGAAGAGTGTGTCTTCAACAGGAAAGTAATTATTCTCTGTTCAGATCAGCCATGAGTGATTAGAACCAGTTTACTTATGCCTTGCAGGGTGTGCAGACACTGCACTGACTGCATCTGCCAACGAACTGTTTTCCATAGCAAGTCAATAATGGCGACACAGGCTCCAGCCACCCAATCCTAAGCAATCATTCATCATCCACTTTGGGAGAAGGAAGAAACTTTATTTGCTTTTCCTAGAGGTGACAAATGAACATGAAATGCAATTTATAGATTTAAAATATGTCACTTCTCCCTTTTTTTGGTATTAGTCCTTCTGACAACACAGTGTCATCAGAAATTAAATGCATCTTTACTCTCTTTGACTTGATCCAGATTCAACATACAGCTACATGATGTAATTCTACGAAAGGTTGCCTGGCAGTCTTCTTTCTGATCCTTCCAGGTGCCTACTGAGGACATTCCTCCCTAAGGAATACTGCTACTATTTAGTTTTCCAGATTCTTTTCCTAGTGTGTTGTTCTTGGAATTCTGCCATTTACCTCTTTAGACATGGTGGGAGTTAATAAGGGGCAGCTTCACCACCTCCAGGAACATACCTTTCCCTACCATTCCTTTGGTCCTAAATCACAGAGTATTTATTTTATGTGTTGTTCATTACTTGTTTGCTCATTTGTCTACCCCTTGTCATTCATGGACTGTAATCACAAAGAGGTAATATGCTAGGGATATCTCTCTTGCTTTGCTTAAGGCTTAACTCAGATCCAGATGCCTGTATCATAGGTGCATAACAAATACTTTCCATAATGATAATGACAATGGCAAAGAAAAATATCAGTAGTAGCAACTGGGCACTCCAGTTATCTAACCACTATATTTAAACAAGAATCTATCTATAAACACTATAAGAGGCTATTTGTAAACCTCTCACTTCAATATTAAAAACAAATTAAGTAAAATTGAATGAGAGCAAGTAAATAATTTGCTGATCAATGTAGGTGGAAAACCTGCTTATTCCCAATGTGAGGCTTGAGCATTTATCCTTCCCAGATGAGCAGAAGGTGAGAGCAATAAGTGCTTATCAATTGGCTACTATTTGGAGGACAGTATTAGGGAAAGTTATACAGGATCCCAGAATGACCCAAGAAAAGAAAATCACTGAAGTACAAACAATAGCAAGAAAAGGACAAGCAAGTGATTAAATAGGAAAAAAAAAAGTTCAAATAAGTATACACTGATAGACTCTGTAGAAAGGTGGACTCAGTGTGCAATCACTTGTCCTAAATCCCACTCCCCCCTCCCCCCCAAACTCAGTGAAGCTCATCTAATGCACAATCCATGTTCATTAACACAAAATCAGGTCATTCAATATCAAGAAACCACAAGAACGTCTGGGCAACAGACCATCTACTCCTGACCTGAAAGCTGATTCAATGAAATTACAGAGAAACTTTGGCATTGTATTCTAAAGAGTTCATTGTGTGAGATTACTTTTAAACTTTTTTTTTTTTTTCCTCTTAATGCTGACCCAAAGGCTTTGACTCTTTAGGGAAGAAAAAGAATTTTCAAGAAGTATGTATTACAATTTCAGTCCTTCACATGTCTCTTACTAGCCCTGTCAGAAAACTGCCTATTAATTATTACATAACAATAAGCTATACTCCTTTTGCCCAACCCTATAGAGTACACAGAAAAAGAGTGAGGTTCACCATGAATTAGAGTGTATGGGTTACACTCCTTGGAACACAATTCGATAAAGAAAGCTTTAAAAAATGTTGGCGGGGATGCGGAGAAAGGGGAACCCTCCTACACTGCTGGTAGGAATGCAAACTGGTGCAACCACTCTGGAAAACAGTATGGAGGTTCCTCAAACAGTTGAAAATAGAGCTGCCATATGACCCAGCAACTGCACTACTGGGTATTTACCCCAAAGATACAAATGTAGGGATCTGAAGGGGTACGTGCACCCTGATGTTTATAGCAGCAATGTCCACAACAGCCGAACTATGGAAAGAGCCAAGATGTCCATCGACAGATGAATGGATAAAGAAGAGGTGGTATATATACACAATGGAATATTATGCAACCATCAAAAGGAATGAGATCTTGCCATTTGCAACGACGTGGATGGAACTGGAGGGTGTTATGCTGAGTGAAATAAGTCAATCAGAGAAAGACATGTATCATAAGACCTCACTGATATGAGGAATTCTTAATCTCAGGAAACAAACTGAGGATTCTAGAGGGGAGTGGGGTGGGAGGATGGGTTAGCCTGATGATGGGTATTAAAGAGGGCACGTTCTGCATGGAGCACTGGGTGTTATGCACAAACAATGAATCATGGAACACTACATCAAAACTAATGATGTAATGTATGATTATTAACATAACAATAAAAAATTTAAAAATACTTAAAAAAAAGAAAGCTTTAAAAAGATTTCTTAGGGTGCCTGGGTGGTTCAGTCAGTCAAGCGTCTAACTCTTGATTTTGGCTCAGGTCATGATCTCAGGGTTGTGGGATTGAGCACTGAGCACAGAGCCTGCTTAAGATTCTCTCTCTCCCTCTCTCTCTGCCCCCCACTCCCACAAAAACAAGGTTTCTTATTTCTCTTGGAACTACTGAACATAATCCTCTCCTTTGACTCAACTTAGACAATCTCAAACTAAAAAATAGCATTTCATGGTAAGTCCTTGCTTCCATTACTGAGGATGAAACTGACCCCTCTCACAAAGGAAACATGCTCATGGATATGGGAGGGTTGATCTGCAGGGCTGAGCATGGGGATCTCAAACTACAGACCAAAGCCATGACCAAATCCTAAACCTCACCCTAGTCAATGTCACCGTGAATGTGTGTACTTCTTCAGAGAAGACAAAGAAAGAGTGTGTGTTTAGTGAAGGTCATTCATGTCAGGAGAAGAAGGAAAAACAAACTATAAATATATACTATAATCACAAGAAATAACACGGGGCCTGACTCCAAAGATGGATTTGAGTTTCATCTCTGCTATATATCAGTTATGCCACTTGAAGAGCTCATAGCTCACTTAATCTTTTCATGAGCCTGTTTTCTTGTTGAGAGTAGTGATACTATAAAAATGTTTACATTTATTAAGCATCTGTTGTATACCAAACACTCTACTAAAACTTTAAAATATTACTTCATTAAATTGCTTAAAAATACTTCAGGTAGATATTATGTCCATTTGGCAGATGAGGAAATAAGGCTTAGAGAAATGAGGCAATTAGCTCAAGGTCACACAGCTAGTCAGTGCTAAAGCTATCTACGGCATACACTGCACCGGTTTATGTGTAGATTACATAAGATCATCTGTGTGAAAGCAATGCTGTTTTGTGTTAATGTTACTATCATTACTTCACAAAAAATGGCACATTTAGTACTATATGTTTTGCAAAAATGTGATGGTTGAGTTCAAGAGAGAGGAAGGGGAGGGAGGGATGGGGAGAGACAGAGTGAGAGAGAGAGAGACTGTATTGCAAATATCTCATAAAAATATTGCCTAGATGGGAAAAGCAGGTTAGTAGTAAGGAATTAGGTGCTAGGTAATGGAGACTCCCAATAACAAAATGACTGGTAAGATATTCCTAAAGAAATAAAGAATTTTCTGGCTCTAAAAATTTTTTGCCTTTAAATATAAATCAATGAAATCAAAATACCCAGACCTGCTTCACACTCAGATTTTTCACAATGGCCCTGGCCTTCTTTTCCTCATCCTTCTAGCATCTCTCCTCCAGAAGCCTGGTTTTATGCTTTATCATAGGTGTGGGTTACAAAAATATGACAGAAATGAGCAAAAAGCTCTGATGTAATAATAGCACAGGTAGGGAAACAAACATTTCCTCATAAAAGAATTCTCCAAGAAATGTATGCTAAAACCAATAAGAGTCATCCCAGTGTAACTGATTTTCTAGGAAACAGATCATATGACTAACTGGCATCTAAAAAAGTCACTTTGCCTTCGCTTCTTGGCCTTTTGGCTAAGATCAAATGTAAAAAAGTCACTTTGCCAGAGAAATAGCTATTGTCATACTAAGGGGATAGTAGGGAATATGGAATATTCATTAATGCTTAGCACTGTATCATCTGGCTTTTTAAAAATGTCATTTTAGAGGAAGAGAATGATGGACAAATTTGAGAAACATTTTTATTCTTGCAGCCACTATGGAGACTGATTAGATACCTTGAGAATATTTGAGCTTCATTAAAAATCCCAGCATTATCCCATAGCCTCTGCTCAAACTCAATCAGAACACACTTCCATGGGCATTACAAGTCCCAGAGTAACTTATCTCTTAAATCCCCAAAGATCTATAAATGCCAAAAGGTAACATCATTTTAAAACGTTAGCTACTATCAGAAGGAGCGGCAATGCTGGGAGAGGCGGACATTCATCTTCTTTGCTCATGGGAAACTTTACAAGAAATGATGTTCATTTAATGATAAGAAATCTCTTTATTTCACCAGAAATGATAAAGGAGAAGAAGTGGGGAGGAAGAGAGAGCAAGAAAGAGAAGCTATCGGTATATTTCAACACTGATTTAGGTGAGGGACACACCATTTTTGGTTAAATCTCTAAGTTGTGCATTTGATTTTAGAGTTTGAATAAATATCAAGTTGAAAGTCAAGAGAATGAAAAGAAGAGCCCATAGGCATGAATCTATTCTAAAAATGAGTGGACAGAATGTATCCATAGTCTTCATTCCTTGCTTTACTTGTACCATCATCCTGACAAGTATGTTTTAGTTTTACTTACTTACATTAATGCTTCATGGCAAATGGGCAACTATACCAGGGTGGATCGGGGAAGATTAATGAAGTCTCAGCCACACGAGATCTTGCTAATGCATTTGGCTATTAAAGCTTTCCTGAGAAGACTGTGGAGACCACCAAAGGTTTCTCTCAAACAGGATTTGCAGATTAGTGAAGTGAGAATAGTCTCTGCAGCTCTACCACAAAGCTCCCAGGAAAATGGCGCTGATGGGGAACATCCAGGAAGAAGTAGCTCCTATTAACAAGGAGATCTGCTTCATGTCAAATTTTTTCTTAGTCCTTCAATTATTTAAAGACAGACACTGATCATTTCAAGTTGTTTTCAAGAGGCAGAAAAGGGTGAGTGTGCTTAATTGACATGCCCCTGAGTGTAATTACATTATCTGCTGCTTTTCCTCTATACTTTCCTCCTTTCCTTCGGTCCGAGCAAGTCAGAGCAGGTGATATAGTAGTGCGGTGTTTTAAGACGGTTTTTTTATTTTTTCATGATTGTGGTTTCTAGGTAGTTCTATATCTTGGGCTAATTGCATCTCAAAATATGCATCTCATAAACAGCAGAACTGATACAATATAGTAAAGAGAAAAGGACCTCTGTCCCACTTACTTATTGCTGTGTAACAAACTACCTCAGAACAGTGGTTTAAGCCAACTATTTATTTTGCTCATGGTTTTGTGGGTCAGGAATTCGGGAAGAGCCCAGCTAGGCAGTTAGTTTCAAGTCCACGTGATGTCAACTGTGGGGCTGGAACCAGAGGTTCAACTTCCAAGACAGCTTCTTCACTGATGTATCTGGCCTGGCCTGAGCCTCTCTCTCTCTTTCTACATAGAAGGGCATTCTCTCCATGTGGTTTGAACTTCACAAAGCATTGTGTTTTTATGATTCTTGGATTTCTTCATTGGTGGCTGGCTTCCTCAAAGTGTGAGTGTCTCAAGAGCAAGTATTTCAAGACTCACATGGAAGCTGCAATGCTTTTTTCCATTTTGCCACATTTGATTGGATAAACAAGTCACCAATTCTGGGCTAGGTGTAAAGGGAGGGGAAAAATAGACTCTACCTCTTAAGGGAGGAAGAACACATACACACGCATACAAAAGGGTGGCAAGAATTGGTGGCAGCCATCTTGGAGATACATGATGACAATGATGCTCTGTACTATTTCACTTAAAATTAAAAGGAAGCGGATATGATAAAAAGTTTGTTATTATTATTACATTCAGTATGAATTGCAAGGTCTTGTGATCATAGCATATCTGACAGAGATATGACTTCATGACTTGAAGTTGTCAGATTTTTCACTGGGTTTCAGCTACCTTAAAATTTTTGAAGGCTGTACATTTCTAATCTGATATCAATTCAAGGTGAACATTTATTGAAGACCAAGTGATTTTTATTGTTAGTCAGTCACAGAGACATCAAGAGACCCAAGGTCAGGGGCACCTGGGTGGCTCAGTTGGTTAAGCGACTGCCTTCGGCTCAGGTCATGATCCTGGAGTCCCAGGATCGAGTCCCACATCGGGCTCCCTGCTCAGCAAGGAGTCTGCTTCTCCCTCTGACCCTCTTCCCTCTCGTGCTGTCTGTCTCTCATTCTCTCTCTCTCAAATAAATAAATAAAATCTTAAAAAAAACAAAAAGAGACTCAAGGTCAAGAAATTCCAGGCTGTGGATTTTTAGGGTGCATAAAATATCCAGATTAAATTATAGAAGGATAAATGTGTTTAATGTCCATGAAAGTGTATATAATTAAGTCTTTATTAAGGGAGCCTATATCTATTATAATCCTATCATTTAATTAAGGATCTGATACTTTTTAAAAAATGGGTTTCTTAAGAACAAATAGTCCTTGTCTCTTTATGTTCACAACAAAAGCACCTATATCAATTACAATATAGCCTAGCAATTGAAAGCAGAATACTTACTGTTCCCTTGGGTCTTAAACAAACAAACAAACAACTGACTTTTAGGTAACCTTGGGCCAACAAAAAAAACAAAAGGCAATTTGGGTCTGAGGGTGAATGGTCATATGGTAAATGTGTCCCAGAAACATACAGATATATCAATTTTTATCATGGTGCAGGCCCATATAAAACCATCCAAAATTTTTATGTTTTTTTATTTTATATGCATCCTGCTATATAACTCAATTCCTACTGATACTATGCCAACCCTATAAAACACTCATCTGCTCCAAGTTACTACCAACGGGGAATCCACGCTTTAAGAAAATAACCACAAAAAATCAGCCTTCTTGACTATGATGGTATTTCATAGCACCCCTATTCAAAAGGAACAAAAGGGTTCTCAATAAAAAAAAGTGTTCAGGGGGTGCCTGGGTGGCTCAGTCAGTTAAATATCTGCCTTTGGCTCCGGTCATGATCTCAGAGTCCTGGGATCTAGCCCGGTGTCAGGCTCCCTGCTCAGTGAGGAGTCAGCTTCTCCCTCTCCCTCTGCCCTCCGCCATCCACTCATGAACTTGCTGTCTCTCTCTCAAATAAATCTTTTTTTAAAAAAGCGTTCAAAAAGAACAAAAATTTTGTACCTCTGCAAACAACATGATCTTTTATGTATCTGAGCTAGTATCATTTATGAGTCTTGTCATCACAACTGCTCAGAAGTTAGCACCCTTAACAATTAGACTGATTCTTAATCAAGGTGCTATCATACAATCCAATTATAAAAGTGCCATTCTATTTTGTGACTGTGCAAAAGCATTTTTAGACTGAGATTCATATATATGATGAGTCAAATCCACTGATAAAGATAGAATCATTTACAAAGTTGGCTGATGTTGATTTAGGAGCTGCTGTGACCATATGACAGCTCACAGTCAATTTGGCTTTCTCTGAATGAATCCTAGATAGGGTGAACATATGTCAGAGTTTGTCTGGGACAGTCCTGGTTTAGTCATGTTGTATCATCATAAATATTATTCCTGACACTCAAAAATGTATGGTTTGGGCAGTAAATTAGAAGTCATCCTTTATCTGAAGTCATTTCTTTATCTGAAATCCTCAGAAAAATTATTACAAAAGTAGGTAACTGGGCAAATTAAAAACAAACAAAATAAACAAGAAACAGTGATTACATTTAATGAAAGAAAAAAAAAATCTTCAAACTCACGGATAGACCCACACTTTCCTTAAAAGAATATACCAGGTATTATTGACCTTTCTCTGACCCCAGGGTCATGAAAATATATCTCAATTAATTCATGTTACTATGATATAGTAACACTTTCCGGAACTACTGAAGTGTGCTAAGCTCTCCACTGAACGTGAAATAGTTCTCCGAGGTCAGATCATTCTTCTTATCTCACCCCTGCAGCCTTTCCACTGTCAGACAGGCTCCTGCTAACCTAATAGAAACCTCTCTTCCATCTTCAATCTAAATAATTCTCCCAATGAAGGATTTTATTAAATTAGGGACACATGTCCAAAGTAAAGCCTGTCTTAAAACCCATTTGGGGTGCCTGGGTGGTGCAGTCGGTTAAGCACTGGACTCTTGATTTCGGTTCAGGTCATGATCTCAGGGTCCTGGGATAGAGCCCCACGTTGGGCTCCACACTCAGCGGGGAGTCTGCTTGAGATTCTTCCTCTCCCTCTGCCCCCCCCAATAAAAAGATACATCTTAAAAAAAAAAAAAAAGATGTTTTTCTAGAAACCATACTCAAATATGTGGATCATGAAGTGAAGCCTCACCTGTGAAACAGTGACTGGCTACTTCGCAGTTCTTAGATATTCTCGACTTAGGCTTGGGTGGTATGAGAATGACCAGTTCTTCTTTAGTATCCTCACCAATCATGGTCTTTTCCTCCAAAGGCCACACGTTAACTGTCGGGCTGCAGCTCAGTCTTGCTACTGGGGGCCCCCTCAACCCGGGTGCTTCCTCAATTCACAAAGAGCTGGTACTGGACCTAATTCCTTCAATTCAGAATAAAAGGATGAAGACAAAGAGCACCCCTAGTGATAGGAGTCCAGGTGTTTAAGCTACCGCACCGGTTTCTAGCTTTTGCTAAATATGAATGTGCCAAAGATACGATAATTTTAGTTTTTAATTATTCATCTTGCTTTAAAATTTAGTATTTCTCTTCAAATATGAGCAAGAATTACATGTATTCATTACCGTAAACTTTGAAAAATGCCCCAAAAAGTGCTTAGGGAAAAGAAAAGAAAAATCATTCAACCATCACTAGGCAGAGATAATTATCACTCGTGTGTTGTTTGCTTTCCCAATCTTTGTTTTTATGCAAATATAGATATACAGAAACATATATAGTTGGGGCAGGTGAAGAGAGGGGAGGAAAGGAGAGAGGGAGAGAGTGAAAAGAGATTTATAGAGTGAGAGAGTACCGTGTGATACTTTGTTTTTTAACCTGCTTTCCTCATTTTAAAACTATGCTGCAAACACTTTCCAGGATATTAAATATTCTCCTGTGTTATTACATTTTATTGGCTACATAGAATTTGATTGTATGGATACGCCACTCTGTAATTAACCCCTAACCGAAGGTGTCCAAATTTCACTAATATAATCTTATGACAAATGTATATTAATATTTCTGTCCATCAGTTATTAATCCTTCAAGTAATTTCCTCAAAGTAGAATTTATGGATCAAAGAACGTGAATTCTGTAAACCCCTGTGATTCATATCACCAAATGGCTTTCTGAAAAAGAGAGTATTAATTCATAGTTCCTCGGCAGGGCTTGGGAAGTACCTATCACCAACACGAGGTTTATTTTTTCTCTCTTTTTATAATGTTTTCTGAGCTGACTGGGGGAAAAAGGCATATTTTGCATCAATACACATTACTAATGATAGTGAATTTTCCGTTCCTCCCTTTCTGCCTTTTGTCATTTGTGTTTAGTCATTTGAAGATCCTCATTTGGTAGACTGCCAGTTCATATTTTTTCTCCATTTTAAATCATGATTGTGTCTCTTTTTCTTATTGATTTGTATAAATTGCCATTCCGACCTCATTGCTTGTTTATAAAAGTGCCTAATGTGTTTTTATACACGTTTATACATGTTTCCTGTCCTTATCTAAGTTTCTGGAAAAAGCAATGTAGTATTATTCTGCATATATTATATACACATACACATGGGTGACCTCAAGTGAGTATTTCAAGTTTGAAGACAAAGTTCCTAAGAGATTAGAAACTCTGCACTGCACAACATTTCCGTAATTGTGTTCCCCGAATAAAGAAGCTGCAAAAAAAAATTATTTCTCCATTTTTCACTATGCCATCAATTCGCAGGCAAACCTTTCTTGCCACCCATTTACTGCAAATTGTAAGATGTTAAAAAATAGTTCACTCACAAAGAAATTCAAATTGGGTAAACTACTATTTAAGAAGATTTTATACATCCATGATGTTTTCATTTATGCATGATACAGCACTTTACAAATGTGAATTAAGATATTCCAACTGGAAACTGAAGCAAACCTCAAGGGAGTGAAATTAGGCAGGGTGGGGTATGATGATGTCAAGATAATTTCAGAGCATTTTTGGCATTTCTATGGCTCACACCTAAGGACCTAGTTCTCAGGGCTGAATTCTCAACTTTAGACCACAGGATAAGCAGATCTCCTAAGCAGTGAGCATAAGCTTGAGTTGAATATTAACCAACTTTGTCTCAAACATATGAAATAATGTAAATTAAACAATTTTTCCTCTTTGATACAACTTACATTCAAGTCATACCTGAGGCACTAAATGGAACAGTATGATCTGTCTTATTTACAGGCTATTTCAATAAAAACACTCTCAATAATTAAAATTCTTACAATCCCTTTTCAGGCATTTCAAGAATAGAAAAATACGACTCTTGGAATAGAGTTGTGTTTTTTTTTTTTTTGAGGGAAAATTGTCACTGCTTGTGGGGTGGCCAGATGTTTTCCATTCAACCATTCATTTCTATTTCTTCTTCTCCTCCTTCTTTTTTTTCTCTCCAACTTATTTAGGTAGTTTCAGGTACCAAGTGATAGCTATTGTGCTTAAGACTAGGGAGTAAATGATGAATGAGACACTGAATGCCTTACAAAACTGAATTCTTCTACAGTCAGCTCTGATACAGAAATGGCAGACAAAATTCCATGGGAAGAGTACAAGTGCATTGGTACTGGTACTTACAAAGTAATGTGAGAACACAGAGGAGCACTTGTGTTCCAGTTCTTGGAATGAGGGAAGGAGCTACAGAACACTTGACACTAAAGAGGGTTTTGAAGGTCATGCCAGTATGTCACAGAAGGGACAGGGAGGATTTCATGGCAGAGGAGTCAGCAAACAAGGACAGAGAAATGTGAACAGGTGCTATATGTTGAGGTAAGAGCAAGTTCCTCAGTACAGCAGAGGATACCTAAAGCAGTCTACAGTCAAGTTCAAAGAGCTTGACTAGCCATGGAAAGGGATTTTGACTTAAATGACAAGAGAACCTATTTATTCCGAGCCATCCACTGAGGTTCAATACAGGAAAATACAGGAAATGGAAAGACCATAGCTCATTTAGGATGTTCACCTTGGAGGTAATAAAGAGGTTGGATTAAAGAGAAGAAAATACAGAATCAAGGAACTCACTTAAGAGGTTATTGCAATGGTTCATCGAAGAAAAGTTTGTCAGGAACATACCCAGACAATCCTAGACCAGATAAAAGTATCCCTAAAGTTGGTCGTTTAAGCATTTCCACAAGGATTCTAATCCACTGGGATTCTAATCATACCTTATAGTTATTTCCAGCTAAATTTATAAGTACTGGAGATTCTAAAAAGGATTTTTTAGAAGCACACCACTTGGGAAATTACAGCTAAGTCTGATAACCAACGCTCTTCAAGGATCTAACAGGAGGGGAGAATAAACATATGTCTCCCCAATTTAACACTTGCCAATGTAAATGAGCACATGTGCCTTTTCAGTGTTCAACAAATTCCTCAAGCCCACAGAATGTGGAATTGCCACAAAGGAAACCATCAGGATAAAAAGAATCATTTCAGTGAGAGACTTTTTTCCTTGGCCAGTAGCACAGTAAAATGCAGAGGTTAAAAACCCCTGGTCCAAAGCCGACTCTGACCAGCACCCAGGTTCTGTTTGATGTAGAAAACCTTAAATTTTCCAATAACATGCAGACTTACAGAGACCCTATTCCCAAATGGTCATAATCAACAAGAGCTTTAGAGCTGCCATCCCTGATAGAGGTCATATGTTTTCCAGTTTACCACAGTCCACATCATCCTTTGTTGCTTTCTGTTGGTACTTGTCATTAATATAAGAAAAAAAAAAAAAACAGCATAAACTCAGAGCTAAAATAAAAGAGAAGTACTGCATCTTTGTTGCTGTTCAAAATGGGACAACAACAGATTGAGACGACAGGGAGCACATTAGACACTGAGGATATTCCTCACTTCCCCCAGTGCATATGCTCTCTCTCATTTTTTCTTTCTTGAAATAAAGTGCCTGTGCTCAAAGAGTCCCTTGTCACTTAACTCATCTACAATTAACTGTTCAAACCAATAGGTATTCAAATTGAGACTCCTGTAGGTACTAGGAACACAGGCTTCACTTGGGATCCCAGCTGGGCTTCTTAGTCATGTGACCTTGGGAAACCACTTCTTATGTCTGATCCTTTATTTCCATGGCTATGAAATAGGGCTAAAAATGCCCTCTTCACAGAGTGGTTATGATGATTAAATGAGGCCAGAGCAATGAGCACAGCATTTTCTTAGCAAAGTTGTTGTAATACTTAAAAAAAAAAAATTGTTATATAAATCTGAGGAAAACTAGCATAAAGAAAAAAAACAAAAAGGTCCTTTCGTTTACTAAAGTCTCTAGAGAGCACATTCTGAAGCAAAACAAGGGAAGTCATGTGTAACATCTGCCAAATGTATTAGAAGACAGAGTGCATTTTTGTTCATGGAGCTTCTCAGAAGCAGGGCTCTGTGAATGCACCTTGGGAAGTACTGGTCTACCATCTACATTGCTGGCTCAGAGAAGACACATGACAGTTGTCAGTTCCCTCTTACAACTCTCTCTAGCTTCTGTGGCTTTAGATCACCCTCACTACTTTCAAATTTATCTGTAAGAACAAGAAAATAATCAGAATGGGAACACTGAGCAACAGATCAGGTGATGTTGTTGCTGGCTACAGATGTGGAAGGAAGCTGTGGTCTTGATTATCTTTCTTGTCTGGAGAGATGACTAATCTGCATCTATTCTGTGTCCTTAGAATAATGGACTTTTCTGTTATCTTTGGCATTTGTGGGGAACAAGATATTCGCTACATGTACTTGAGTTATCCAACATAAGGAAGTTAAAAAAAAGTTGCTACAACTATGGGACTAGGAAAGAGGTCCACTGTTCCCAATTGGGATGTTCTGTGAAGGTAGGGAACCTGCAGGAGAGGTCATGGGGAAAGGCAGCATATACTTGGATGGGAAACTGCGTTCCATTTCTCCCACTGTCTAGTTCTGGGGCACTGGGAAAGTCCCTTAACTTCTCTGAGCCCAAATACATCCTCTTAAACTGCTGGGTTGGAACAGAAAGATAGTTTCTAGTATCTCTTTTGGTTCAAACATTATATAATTTTTCTAGGGTGAAAGGTACATTCTAGTGAGATTATGGGCATATCAAATTCTAGTGAATCAAATCTTCTCTACCTATAAATGGCATTACCTTTTCCAAAAATACCATTCTTCATCTTTAATTGATCTTTTTCTGGTACTAAACCCTAGCATTGGAGTCTTAAATTCTGCCCTTAGTTAGGAGAATGTATAAGGACTGCCTGTTATTTCTAAGAAGCCTGTGCTGTTTCTTTGTGTTAAGTGAAGAACTGCCTAATTTACATGTTGGCAGTTTAGATTTTCTGAAATCAAGGTAAAACTATGGTACCAAAAACAGCCGAAAGAAGTTTGTGCTAAATGGAAGCTTTAAACTGTGGAAAGTTCAGCAACCTTCTAAATCTAAGATCACAAATTTTTAAGAAGATGTATATCTTCTTGACATACAGCATTTCTCACCAGTCCCTTTATCAAATTTGTTTTCTCCCTGAAGGTAAATTCTAGTGCTGCCTTCTACCCATAAGTCCCATCCCACCCAGGCTCAGTTGCCAATGATACGTATAAGATTATATTTACTTCTTTGAGCTAAAATGTAAAGGTCACTCTGTTTATTAAAGCTCAGCTTTGAGGCTAAATCTTTTTCTTCACTTTTCCTGGGGTAAAGGAGGGAGCGAGAGACAGAGAGACAAAGAAGCATGGGGAACAGAAACTTTCACTGATTAATTGATCTGAAACAGAGTTCCCTGGATCCTAACCAAATTTAATTTGGCTCATCCACAGTTGAACCAGAATTTTCACTTTGAACCAAGAATAAATCTTACATAGAAGAGATAGCACCTTTATTTTAATTTGATAACCACTTTTCTCACTGATATATCACCTTCTCTCTAAGAGATTCAGTAAGATTACCTACTGGGAAAAACAGTGCCATTTTGTTCTGGCTCTTTTTGTCTGCATCTAGTGCATCAAACACCTCTGCACATTTTGGAATTCATGGGCAATAGGATCCAACCTAAATTTCCATTTTTCAAATATAACATTTGGCTAAAGGATGTTTTACTCTAAGACTGATTAAAAAGTAAACTGCATGATGCTGCTAACTCTTGGGAATCTTGACCTGAAAAACACCCCATCTTTTCAGTTTACTGCACTATGCTTAGGTGATTTTCATGAAAACTGCACAGATTTTCTTCTAAGCTCTGAATACAACCCTTTTCCAATTTAGTCTCTTGCTGAGGAGGTTTTTCGCTGTACCAGAATATCTGAAAAACAGAGGATAGGAACAAACAACCAGGTGCATCCATGAATTTTTAAACCAGGTCTGTTGAAAAACATGCAAAACAAAACCCCTCCTATCACCCTTGGGGTAAAACATCAATCTGAATTATTATCCAATATCATCTCTGTTATGTGTCTACACCAGCCCCAGACAGATGGCCAGTTTGCTTTTACCACCTTCAAATCCATGCAGCCAGACCTACCCAGCTGATGGATCTCTCAGGCTGGGGTTCTGACTGAGTAGTCTGGATACCCAGGAAAATGGTACACCCCCAGAGTGGTGCAAGGATAGAGAAAGTAAAGCTAATCACACAATCCTCCAAAACACACACACATTTTTTTTTTTTTTTTTTTTTTTTTTTTTTTTTTAGAAAAAGCAGTAGGCATAGATTGGCCAAGAAGTAAAGCTACCTACCACACAAATAAAAAGTTTATTTGACCTTTTTTTGAAATATGAGGTACCATTTCTTAAAGGTCCTAAACGGAGAATTGCCTTTGGTCACCTTACTTTTCCATTTCCTGCATGGAAGCCTACAATTCCTAGATTCAGGCAAAGATCTATACAACCGAAGACAAAACCATTACATGCGTTTCCTCAAATGTTGCATTGGCAAAAGGGATCAAGCAGGCCTCAGTACAGAGCATGAGAATCATCTGCCAGCCCTATTTTGTTGCAACTTAACCCAGACCGAGCTTCTGATGGTGATGCACTGTTGCAACTGGATGCATTATCTCATTTGTAATTGACCTACAGTGAGTGGTGTGTCCCAACACTTTAGCTCTAAGCTAAGGCTCCAACCTCTCAAGCAAGAAATAATCTTATTTGTGAACAATTAAATGTACAGATAGGACTTGCATACCATAGGAAGTAATTGCTCACCTCCATGAATCATTTTGAAAATAAAAATGTATTCCCAAATAACACTTAAATAAAGAACATATGGATGCAAGCCTTCCTAAATGTTGGTATCTCTGTTTTCCAGAACATTTCTAAGACTATAAACACAATTATATACAAGAGGTTACCGTGTCTACGTGTTCTAGTTCACCAGTGAACCACTGACACCACAAACTGAGGGGCCAAAAAATAAATAGGTTGTAGGTCAATCTTGAGAAGAAAGAGAGTCCCCTCTGCCCTCAGCAGGCTGGGCTGGGTCCCTGTCCTTCAGAAGCATGCTGGATGTAATACCATCCCTGAGCTAACTGCTCGTGTTGCTGCTTTACTTGTGTGTCTTCTTTAGCAGACTGGGGTATCCATAGCCGACTTCGAATTTTTCATCTTCCTCTAGTGCCTTCTGCACAAAAAGTTGTTAATATATGGTGACAGAGTGGACAGAAACAGAATTTTATTTCGTATTTTAGGATAATTTACTCATTACTTAACTCATTAAGTTTTTAAATGGGCACTTAATATTCACATATTACTACACTGCCTGATGTATGTGCCATTGTTCCTAATTTTAAAGATAGCAGTTGGAACAAAGGAAGAAAGGGAAAAGAGGAAAAATCAGGGTGCCTGGGTGGCTCAGTCGTTAAGCGTTTGCATTCGGCTCAGGTCGTGATCCCGGGGTCCTGTGATCGAGTCCCGCGTCGGGCTCCCTGCTCGGCGGGAAGCCTGCTTCTCCCTCTCCCACTCCCCCTGCTTGTGTTCCTTCTCTCACTGTGTCTCTCTGTCAAATAAATAAATAAAATCTTAAAAAAAAAAAAAAAGAGGAAAATGAGGAAGAAAACAGAACAGGGAAGGAAGGCAGTGAGAACATCTCTAAATAGAATTGTCTAGGGCATTAAACTAAATCTCTGTATGTGTGTTATGTAGTAACCAGAAGTAGACTGTAATTTTGATTTTTTTATTAATTCACAGATAATATTAATAAGTATCATCAGCCCTTAGTATGTGCTATGATTTGTTCTAACAGCTTTATATATATTAACTCTTGTAAGCCAATAATTCTGAGGCAGCTCCTATTAGTAATATTTTACAGATTAATATACTGAAGCACAAAGAGGTTAAGTGACCAGCCCAAAATCACACATACAAAGTGGCCAAACCCAGATTTAATGTAAGCATCTAGCTCCAGAGTAAGGTTTCCACCCGTTATGCTATACAGTCTCACTGTGAATTTATAAGCATTTACTGAGCACACTCAGAGATCAACTCAGTCAGGCACATGAGGGATAAATATGTCTAAGTCACTACCTCATAACACCTTCTACCTTCAGTTCCTTTACTGAGTATATATGGTATTTTCTAAAATAGAAAGTAGCAACCCGAGATTAAAGACAAAATCTCAAATGGGGTATAGATACTGCAGAAGCAAAATGTTGGAAGATATTTTTTAAAGATTGTCTAGACATAGAAAGTATCATAAGGCAGTTAAGGTAAGCTTGGCCTCAGGGAGGATCTGCCTGGAGAGAAGGTAAAGAAAAGCATATAGATGCTCCGCAAAACTTGACTTTATACAATTAAAAAAAAATGCAGATGACACAGGGAGGAAAGAGCTACCCTTTATTCGGGGATAATCTCGTCCCTCTGATAAGGAAGCCTGAGCCACTTCTCTTATCACCTGATTATGTACATGGGCCTCATTGTCTGTAACGTAAGTTGGAACCAACCTAGAGCACAGATCTTGGGCCTAGGCCTTAGTTCATGAAAGTAAAATCACCTAGCTTGCAAGATTTAAAATGAGACACTTAACAATTGTGCCAGTAGATTAAAAACATGGTTTGAGAATGAGGGATAGTCTTCTTGATGGAACAGATTTAATGACACAATCATTCCTGTCAATGCCTTTACAAGGAAGTACATCTTACCGGATAAAAGGAGCACATACTTACATGAAAATATTGAACACTGGGGAAATATGCAAGGTTGGGGCACCAAATTTACTCATATATGTATTACAGTAGGGCTATATGCTCATTCACCTACACATGCACATGCAGAAACACATACAACCGTGATGCCTGGCAGTTGTCTGCACTCTCACAATACTTGGTGTGTTTGAATGGTTAGATTATGTCCTCTTGATAGCACGGCTGAAGGTTGTTCGTCAGAACCCAAGCTGTTCTGGCTACTGGTGACACTCAGTATCTCTGGTCCAACATCTATCAGCTCTTTAGGCCTCCTTATCTCAATGACACATCTTGGCTTATCTCCAGCTAGTATACTGTTTATTGATTGATGTGAATAAGGTAGGGAGAGTAGAACATTCTCTGAAAGTTATGAACAACTGATAAGAGAAGTTCTAAATGCAGCATCTGTAGAATTGTTAACAGCCAAGGGCTGCAATGAGATAAATTACTGTACAACTTCTCCCGGGCTCCCACTCTAGGCTTGCAGCAGAGAAGGTTTCCTCTTACAGTTGATTTCTACAAGGACATTTTTCATATCAAAATCTCCAAACATCTACTGTATAAATGATTTGTGGGAGTGAAACTGAAATGCAACCATTTAACAATCAGCCTATCTTGCAGGTTAAATCTGAGGAGGATATGGGGCCAATTTATGGAGACTATCATAAAAGGAGGGTATTTAGAAACCTGTTATTTCATTAGAAAGAGGAAGTCTGTTGGGCAAGGCACAGATAAGTCAAACAAACTGATGGGAGAGAAAGAGCGAGAAAATACTTGCCAAAATTGCTGCATCAAAGAAAATCTCTTATTCAAAAAAAAGGGGGGGGGACACTGTGCCCAGAGACTAATTCTGCTAGCTGCCATATCACAGCAGTAGTTTGGAAACATAAAAATTAACAACTGTGTGTATGGAAATAATTAATCCCATGCTCTTGGGGAAAATGTATGATGAAATGTTTTCTTTCAGAAGAAGATGGATGGCATCTTGGGATCTGGACATCTGGAAGCAATGCTGGAGGAGAAACTTTTAGATCAGTGATGTCATGGATACAGCCCGCATGTTTCTTGGATGCCATCTGAGACAAGAGATGAAGGAAGGTGTGCTAGCTACAGACACACCCCAAAACCCAAAAAAGAATCCTGTTTTAGGAAAGCAAAACATCCACTGATAGCCCTCAAATCCCATGGAAATCTAAGGTCAGGTAATATTATTCTCAAATTCTTTGTGTTTAAATCACCAGGGCAAAATCCTTTCCCAGAAGTCTCTAGTAAACCTTAGGTATTTAAAAAGTTTTATCAGTGGGAAGAACATCTTAGAGTCTCTGAAGGACAAGGTATGAATGTGGGAACACTTGAAATTCTTCAGGGTGCAGATTCCACCTGCCTCTTGGCCTTTTAAACCAGGACTTCACTGAATATAATGGTAATTTTTTTGCCTGGTGTTCGCTAATCTCAAGTCTTCATATCCCAGTATGCTTGGACTTGGACTCTTTGAAGTCCCTGATTATAGTCTTCATACGTACTTCTTCCTGTCTCATGCAGAGTGCATACTGTAGACTGGTGTGTCCACTAGGTAGTGGGGTTACGTTAGTTACTTTCTCTCAGACTTGGTTGCCTGGGGTTAGAAATGCATCCTCTTTTTCAGAGGTTGCTGCTTTGGGCTCCTAAATCTGTGCGCCTTCACTCCTGCCCTCTCTGACTCTCCAAATAAATGTCTGATCATGTCCATTTTCTGCCTGAAATTTCTAATGCATTTCCATCCTTTTCAGCATGATATTTAAACTCCTCGATATTGTACACAAAACCATTTATGATCTTACTCCCACCTCCCTCTTCAGCCTTGAATAACTATTCCCCCCATAAACTCAAAATTCTTGTCACAAACTGTCTTTGAGACCATGAGTGTTCTTTCTCACTGGTGTTTGACATACATACTTTTAGCTAGGCATACTTTCTCATCTCCCCTAATTCTTTATATTCTTTTTCTTATTTTTATTTATTTATTTATTTATTTTTAAGATTTTATTTATTTATCTATTTGAGAGAGAGAATGAGGGAGAGAGAGCGCACGAGATGGGGGAGGGTCAGAGGGAGAAGCAGACTCCCCACCGAGCAGGGAGCCCGATGCGGGACTCGATCCCAGGACTCCAGGATCATGACCTGAGCCGAAGGCAGTCGCCCAACCAACTGAGCCACCCTTCTTCATATTCTTAATCTCATTTGGACATCTCTAACCTTGAAATACCTTTCCTGACCCTCTGCCTACCTTAAATCTGGATCAAGTACTCCAAGTACTCTCCATGGGCTTATTTAAGGAACCCTGACTTGTACGTGACAAAATCCTTAGAAATTACGTATTTACTCCATAACCTGCATTTTTTCACTAAACTGCAAACGATGGAGAAGACGTACCCTGCCCATCTTATCCCATACATTAGACTATTGCCTCACATGTAGACGTTCAATAAGTAATGGCTGAATCATTTACGGAGTACAGCCTAGTCTGTGACAGAGCTGGAAGCTTGGTACATGCCCATATAACCTTGACAGATACAGCTGAGTGGCCTGAAAGCAATTTGAAACCCTGTGGTAGAATCTGTCTCCCTTCTTCAGAAATATTTCCTCTTACCCTTTCAAGTCCATCATGAATATCCCCACACCAGAGTGGGAACCACATCAAGTTATCTAGCCCAGCGTCACCAGTAGAGGAATGAGGTGTGATTTGGGGCCATGCACCTTCTTCAACAGAAGGCTCTTACCCAGCGTAGGAATGCCATACTGAGAGAAGCAAGGCCCATCTCAGTGGGGCTCCAACACTTTCATTTCGAGGTCAAAGGGAGGATGGAACTACATGCAGGAAGATTGCACCTTGTTTCTCTTTTTCACTCAGAATGTACCCACTTCTTCTCTGCTTCAAGTACATGGGGTGACTCCACTCTGAAGAGCCTATGCAGACCTTCAAATATAGACATCACTATAGCAAAGCTGTATCCTAGAAGTTCGGGTGAATCAAGCTAGAATCGCATCCGTGATGCGTCAGTGGTAAGCAAATACTGCTATCTGAAGTGTTATGGGAAAGGAATGAACAGCCAGGCAGTGAAAATTTATGTCATTTAGAAAGAATGTACCTCGTTGGTAGAGAGCTACTACAGGTTAGCAGGCAAAGCACTAGTTTTGTCTTTCTTTCCTTTCTTTTTTTTATTTCAAGTTTTATTTAAGTTCTAGTTAGTTAACATATAGTGCAATACTGGTTTCAGGAGTAGAATTAGAATTAGAATTTAGTGATCCATCACTTACGTATCACAAATGCCCTCCTTAATCCCCATCACCCCTCTAGCACAGCCCCTACCCACCTCCCCTCCAGTGACCCTCAGTTTGTTCTCTATATTTAAAGAGTCTCTTATGGTTTGCCTCCCTCTCTTTTTTTCCTTCCCCTATGTTCATCTGTTTTGTTCCTTAAATTCCACATACGAGCGAAATCATATAGTACTTGTCTTTTTCTGACTGACATATTTCACTTAGCATAATACATTCTAGCTCCAACCGCATTGTTGCAAATGGCAAGATTTCACTCTTTGATGGCTAAGTGATATTCCAGTTTACACACACACAATTTCACATCTCCTTTATCCACTCATCAGTACTAGTTAAGAGGGCCACAGAAGTCCTTCACTGTCATAAGAAGCTAATCAAAATATAATTGTTTCAATTTAAACCTTTATAAAATTTTCATTTCTTTCCCATCTCAGATTTGAAAATTCCTTATTAAAAGTAGCAAAATGAAAACCTTAATAGCGTAGCTAGAGGAAATTATTTATCTAAGGAGAAATTTTTCCATGTGGTAAACAGAGGCAAGCAGGTTAGCCACAACAAAAAATAAAGAAAGAAAATTCAATCAATAAAGGAAATTTATATACCACAACCATTGTAAAGAAAAATATATTTAAAGTTCATATAATGAAGGAAGTAACAAATCTAGAGTATTTTCTTTAATAAGGTGAGAATATAATTTTGAAATATTTTTTAAGTAAAATAAAAGAAAGGCAGTATTGTCCTTGATTCTGAGATTTAGAGAGAGTGCTCCCGTGTGAGTGCAAGGCGGGGGGAGGGCAAAGGGAGAATCTCAAGCAGGCTCCACGCCAAGCATGGAGCCCCACCTGGGGCTCGATATCAGCCTGAGATCATGACCAGAGCCCAAATCAAGAGTCAGATGCTGAACCAACTGAGCCACCCAGGTGCCCCAGGCACTATTGTCTTCTAAAAGCCAAGCTAAGGTTGTCTAGAAAATCCACTTCCACAGAGCACTGAAATCCCCTAGAGAGCATGGTGCACACACAAAAAACACTAATATATGTGGATCTCTCCATGAACATATCACATTACAGCAGATCCCAGAGCACAGAGGTGTACTGAGAATTAAAGGAGGTGTTCTGGGAAAGAACATCACTGTTCTGAAGATAGAGAACCCATTCTATGGGATATGAATGCACTAAGAAAGGAGAATTCATTTATATTTACTTATGCAAACTAGCTCCAGTTATTCAGTATTTTCAGAATGACCTTTCAGTGAGGCCCTAAGATTATGTGCAAACTATAAATACAAGAAATTGAATTTTAAAGCCATTTGTATCAACCTCAAGATCCAATTGTCATAACCTTTTCAGCCTTCCTCAGCACTACAGATTTATCACTCCCCAGGTCTTCCAAAGGACTTGAAAAGGTGTTTTATCTCAATATATAGCATTTAAGTTTATTCACTGGATTCACTTATTAATGGATATCATTGCTGCAAATTAGACTACAATGGTGTTTTGAGATAACAAATCAATTGGTTAGATTAAAGGGTATTATCTAACAAGTATCAGAAAGCCTGATAAGGATGATAAGGCATTAACTGTGGAGATTTGTAAAGGATTAACTTACTCCGGGAAGAGGTAAGGCTTGGAATCTATTACCTTCAGGAACCCCACGCAGAGGCCAGAAGCTACGAATTACTACTTAAGTCTTACAAAGCAAAGGTCAGTTGAAGAGACCAGATTGTAGCAGACATCGAAGGAACCAGAATATGTTGAGTAGAAAGAACCCCCTCGCATTTATATGAGATCTTAAGGTTACTATCCATTTAACTCATTAAAAAAAAAAAAAATCTTATGACGCTATTTTATTCCCACATCCCAGGAAGATAAGACAAGTTGCCTAAGGCCACTCGGCCCATTGACTGGCTTGTCATTCAGAACTCCCAATAGTGAACTCATGCCATCAGAAATGGATTTATATACCCATGTGGCATTTGGGTATAGCATTTATTAGCTTTTTTCCCCCCTGTGTGTGTGTGTGTGTGTATTAATAATGCATACAATATTTTATATATAATACATATATATATATCACATATCATAGTAATCTAAAGGAAATAGAGAAAAGAGTGTTTCATGTAGCAACCTCTACACTTGGGTATTCAGAACAATGGTGAAACTACGAATTTAAGGCAAGCAAAGTCCTGTGGGACTAGAGCCCATCTGATTGAAGAAGCCACCCTTTAAATAAAGAGGACAACTCCACCTTCCCCATTACCCATGACAAATGCATAACTGCTTGGCTCTTTTCAACATCCTGTCCCACATCATGCTATAAGTGGAACTGAGAAATTGTATTTTAATTTTCATAGCCCTGAACATGGGAGAAAAGCACCTATGTGTACCATCCTTCTTCCCTTGGAAATTCAGCACAATGAGATTAACTCAAGGGACCCCAACTTGGTGGTTTCCCTTTCTTTCCCATCTTTCTCTTCAGATTACTCCAGAGGCCTCTTCGCTTGTACTGAAAGGTAGGTCAATGACACTCTCAAAAGGCGCTCTGCTGACATGACAATCGCTCTGGAGAAAGGAGGAGGAAGGGGAGGTGAGGATGAGAGTGGTTCCATCAGTAAGAAGAACGCAGGGCTGGATTAAAACAAAACAAAACAAAACAAAACAAAACTTTCTCTTCCTAATGTTTGTGGTCAGGATGGAGACCAAAAAGTAACAGTGAATGAGAAGGTGCCCCTCTTGAAAATGTAGACCTCTATTGAAATGGCACCGAAGACATGCTATAATAAACTGTTTCACTGACTTAGCATGGGGACGGCTTTGACAGCCTGCTCCTCACCTGTGGGCTCAGATGTTGAGTTTACAGATGGATGTAAGAACAGTGATTTTTCTTGGCGGCTGATTTCTGGCTGTATGGTTTTGCAGGCTCTTCACTAAGATGTAAAACAGAGGTCCTGACCACTCAGAGCTAGGAAGGCTCCCTGGAAACTTTCTGCAAGGGTAAGTGATATTAACAGCAACTGCCCTGGCCAGATTCCATTCCAAGTAATTGCATTCCACCAGGCACTTTGTAACAAAAACCTCTTCCCATGCAGTCTTCTTGGGCTCCTCGGCCAATAAAATACCAGCTTCAGGGCTCCAACTACTTTGTGGCAAAGCAGTTCGGGGAGCTAAGTGATACAGAGAATCTGTATGGTGCGCCCCATCCCCACAGCCTCCTTTGTGATCTGCCATGATTCCCTCCTTGGTTGACAAGGTCAGAGCATTCTTTAAATCTTCCCATTGGCCAAGATTGGGCTCAAAACTTTTTCTCTTCCCGAGTCCTTCAAAACCCTTCCCCAAGTTTCTTCCCTGTGGTATAAATACAGTTGAAAAATACTGAATTTAGCTCAATAAATATGCATCCCTTGTGTTTGTCATTTCCTGGTCCTTGCCCCTGTGCAGTGAGCTAAAAGGAAATGTGCTATTATCTCTATTCACAGGTAAAGAAACAGCAGCACCCAAAACTGTGTGGCTTTGCATGTACATCAGACAAGAGAATATTTAAGGCAAAGTGATGAGAGGGTGTCTTTTGTTAGCTGGAGTGGTAATTAAAATCAGAAGAGTCTGCTACCTACATCCCAGTTAGAGATTTTTGTTCTCTAAAATTCCCCCTACTCTGTAGGTGGCACTTTCACAATTTTGCAAAAACCCAGGCACCCGTGCCAGATGTAATCCTAGAGGAATCTGCTTCTTACTCTTTTTTTCTCACATACATGTTTCTCCATACCTCAACTAATGCCTTTTCCATATAAAGCACAGTTTCCTTCCCCATCATTTTTCCAAAACGCTGTCTTGGAAGTAATTATGAAAACACTGATCTTGTACATCTGAACCTTAGTTTTGAAATATCAAACCATCTTTTCATATATGACTGCATTTTACTCTTTTAATAATCCTGAGGCAGAAGAATTAGTACTTTCTCCATTTCCCAGATAGAATAAGACATTTTGGATGCTGTTATTGGTTCTGAAATGAATCTACTCTACAACTCAGAATGAATGATTATAATCTCTCTTGGCTTCTTTTCCAAAGGCTGGTGCTACTAGTCCATACGTGCCTAAAATAGGACCATCTGCACCTTGTAGCAAAAATGACCTGCAATAGCAAGTATAGCTTGTCTTACACACACACAAACACACACACACACGGAAAAAAATTCTTTGCAATTGCACTTTGAGTTTTTCCTACAAAAGGTACATCAGAATGAAATGTCCACTGGCTTTTGAGTTCACAAAAGGCAAAAGCTGGTACCTTGAAAGAAAGATCTAGAACACAGTACTCAGGAGTATTCACCATATACTTTGTCACCACACCCCTCCATCCATGTCATCTTCCCTGCCACACAGAGAAGTACATCCTCAAGCACACACACCAGTGTCACTGAAGTTGGGGTATGGAGTAGAGGTTGGTTGTTTCTAGGAGCCACACTATTTTTTAAGATTTTATTTATTTATTTGAGAGAGAGAGAGAGAGGGGGGAAAAGAGAGAGAAAGAGAGCACCAGCAGGGGGAGGGGCAGAGGGAGAGGGAGAAGTAGATTCCCTGCTGAACAGGACCCCGGGATCATGACCTGAGCTAAAGGCAGACCTTTGACTGAGCCACTCAGGTGCCCCTAGGAGTCACACTCTTAACTACCCTTCAGCATCGCCTAAATGTAGGTGGGACAAAGGTACCACTTCCCCTGATTTATTCTGCCCATTCTCACTGTCACATCCAGCAATCATACTGCTTCTCGTTTTGCTACAGGACTTTAAGAGCTAACACAGAAGAGCAAAAGGAAATAAAAAGGATATTGAACTTGTTCAGAGAAAAGCTGAGATGGTTTTGAAGCAGTTGTCCATTTTACTGCCAGTTGTAAAGAAAACAAGATATGGGATTTGAGCCAAGTCATCAGACTCAAATTCAATCTTCGCATATTTTTTTTTCGAGCCAAGGCAAATTTTCTCCCTTCCTTTCTTTCTTGCCTGCTAACTTTCTTGCTTTTGGGGGTGGGAGTGGGGGGCTAGGGAAAGACTATATAGGTATATAATCAAAACAAACAAACAAATCCCTCCCAGACTAAAAGTCTCCTCCAAGTTCCTGGATATGAGAAATGAAGCCTGACTCGGGGCTTGGCACAGATACCGCAGGTGCCAGAGATGGAGGAACTTAGTCTTCCCTTGGCTGATCTGCTCTGCAGGCAGGCTGCCCTTTGGAGAAGATAGTGGGACCTGATCCACACTGGTCTCCCAGGAAGGCCCTCTTGTGCCAGGATCCCCCTCCCAGCCCTATTCAGTTCCACTTGTCACCACAGGAACCTGAAAAACTTGACAGCCAAACTGCAAAAAGGAGATGAGTGACAGCTAAGCTTTGGCAAGGCTGGGTCAGAGGAAGGCTGAGCTGCTGAGTACAAAGGACTGGAAAGGGGGCATCTGGTGGTATCTAAACCATTTATTCTTCCATTCATTTTACAGCCTTCATAGACTCTCCTTCAGTACGAACAAGAACTCCAGAATCTGTATGGGAGGCCAATATGAGCATCTGGCTCTGGATTAAAGTGAGGGAACCCTCTCTGTGTATTTGTATCTGTCTCTTTTTCCAACTCACATTGGTCCTTTTCTTCCTTAATTTTTTATTTCACTGATCTCGTGTTTGTAGGTATGGAAGGCGAGGCCTGAGAGACATGAAGTAAAAAGTACTCATGTTCACGACCATCTTTCTTTCTTTTGGGAGTTGGGATGGGTTCAAGTTCAGTGACAGGTGAGAGTTCACACTGCCATGCTTCCTTAAAACTACGCTTTCATTGGTCCAAACTCAAAGCGATGATCCCCCTCCTGTCATTCATCTTGCAAACAATGGCATGTGTTCGAATTCATTCCCCATTCTGCTTTTCAAAAAATACCTGCTATTTTTTTTTTAAATGTTCCTCTCTCCTGAACTCTAGGAACAGCAGCTTTTATCTAGGCAGCCTCTGTGGGCGCCCGTGTTTCATACCAACACAGAGCCACTTGCTGGGCGAAGGAATGAAGTCAGAACCCTGGAATAATGGAGCGGAACTCTCAACAAGTAAAATTTCAAGAAGCCCCCTCCCTGAGCTAAACAAATATCTCTGAAACGCTGTAATAGTAGCCTCCCCACAGCTCTGCAAAGTTAAATTGCTAGTAAGCAGCACTATGCACTAAAGTGACTAAGAATTATTTATCCCAGCCCCTATTTATTTCATTCTTAGCTGGAAGAGCAGAAGGGCAACCTGCTGCCTGTACCTTGTGTTTCCTAATTTCCTACCAAAGATTCTTAAACCCATGTCCTTGAATCTCAAAACTGCCCTGAGTGTGTCTACATGCTCTTGACCTTTATCCCACTCAGCCACTAAATGCATATACAGTTGTCTTTCTGTGAGGGGAATGATGAATCCAGTTTTAATTGTCAAAGGGACACATGGTGAGAAAGTCTAATTTCACATCAAATCTTCCATCGTCCAGCAGAGGGCGGCTGGTTCCAAACACGTAACTTAAATATACTTGTGTCACCAATGCCAAGAACTGTACCAATTTATTTTACTTCTATAGACAAAAATGAAACCAAGAGAGTCACTGAAAAATGATACCTTACTGTTAGTGCAGCTCTTTCCTGTTGGACAAAGTGTGGCCCGAGGTCTGTGTGCAGCAGTGTTACGGGGAGATGGAGAGGCGGGGTCTGCCGGTTAACACACAGGTTCTCAGAGCTTCTGACCCAGAATCTACATTTCAACAATCTCCCTAGATGATCCTATATCTAATATGTGTGGAGGCTTAGGAACTTAGTACTAATTTGGCTACTTCATTCCACTAATTCCTGAAAGGCAGGTGGATGTATTTTTAAGGATTTTCACATATATCAGGTAACAGACAGTAAAACATTCAAGCTACCGCATTCTTCTATAAATGGCTAAAAACCAGAACTACTGTTACCGCTCACTTCCTTGAGCAGATGCTATTGTCCCCCATGCCCTCTTACAGGAAATAACTGTGGCTCTAGAGAGACTATACTCTATTTAGTACATAGGGAGGGTGAATATTAACTAAGAAGCTCAGGAAAATCTGCAGACATGCTGCCAAATCTATGTGCATTACCAGCTACATGACCTGGACAGCTACTTTTTTTTTCTTTGAGAGAGAGCACCCATGAGTGGGGGAGAGGGAGAAGGGGCAGAGAGAGAAAGGGAGAGATAATCCCAAGCAGCTCCATGCCCAATGCAGAGCCTGATGCAGGGCTTGATCTCATGACCCTGAGATCATGCCTGAGCCGAAATCAAGAGTTGCTTAAGCAACTGAGCCACCCAGGTGCCCCTGGACAACTCACTTTTTGACCCTTACTTTTCTCAAAGTTAAAATGGAGTTTATGGTGCTTTCCCTGCTGATTTCAGAGTTTTGTTCTGTTTGTTCTGTTTCTGCATCAACTATCCTCATACATGGCAATGTTCTCAGTACATTTCATCTACGTGTATCTTACAGCTTACAGTTTATTGTATTGCCTGATTTGAGAAGCAGGAAGCCTACTGTTCTATTACTTCTTTGACAAGTGTGAGAGTCTGGGTTACTCCAAATACTTCTTAGCTCAAAAGGCAAAGGAAGATTTTGGGTTCCAATTCAGGTCTAGTTGAAACAACTTCCTTTCTAATACTTTTTTCATCTCTTCCTTTTATAATGTTCATACTTTCTTTTATACATTTGATATAGAAAAACGTGAAAAAACAAGTGAGGGGGGGCAGTCCGTAAGTTTATATACTTGGGCCCATGTGTCAAATCTTAACAGGGTATTTTTTTTTTTTTTTGGCACTGCTGTTACAGAGGAAATTGCTTGGAAGAAGAGAATATCTAAGGAACTGAGAGGGAGTAGTAGCCTCTGCAGAAAAAGCTGGTGTCTAGAGATTTAATGGTGGTATATTTCAAATTTTAAAAATGCAATGATGGAGTCACAAGTTCTAATCAGAGCCCATGATTATAGCTGTACAAGGGGAAGAACAAGTCCACTGCAATGTGTACAGGCAATGAGGTTGGAACCATTCCTCAGGTGAGATTTCTCCAGGGAGCACGCTCCAGGACAACGGAGTCTACTTCTCAGTAGATCCTTGCGCCAAACATTGGCTAGTTGTTTTGCTCCTCAGGTCACTGGCCACAGGGGTGATGGCAGGAGAAGTGCGTTTCTGATATGCATTCCCTCTCATGGAAAATAACAACCCAGAGTTCATAAAAAGACACCGCGAGTCAACAGAGAGAGCCTACTGGGCCCCCAGGAGAGGTCAGAGCCAGCACAAGGAATAGTGCCAGTCACAGGCGGCATGGCAGAGTACAAAGGCACTATGAGGGTTACTCTGTCCATCCTCCTGCCAGAGAAAATCTAGTCTGATTCAATTGGGGTTAAAAGGAAGTTTCCTTGGGACTGTATATATGGAGTCCTTTTGCAGATTTCTAAAAGTATCAGGTTTATCCTGTAAAGCTGCCAAGCCTATTATCATGAAATGATAAGCAGGAAGCCAAATGATTTTATACAAGCTGATTTCAAATGTGACACACGGTTTGCCTTTACGTTTTCTCTGTGCTTTGCATTTTATCTGAGATTATATAATTCATATTTCAAACATGAAATTTATTAAAGGTCTAGAAACGAATCAGCACTTAGTCTCAAGGATACTATGACAGAGTAACCTCCCAGACAAGACAACTGGGGCAATATTTAGGAGATGGTGAACTATGATGGAAGGAACGCAGACCAGAAATGCAAAGACCTGGGTTCTAGTTAAAGACCACCAGTTATTAACAAGGTCTCAGGTATAAAATATTATAACTTTCCTCCCCACCCATTGTTTCTGTAGGCATGCCATGATTACACACACACACACACACACACACACACACATTTTTGTAATCATTTTGAAAATATATTCTGTGAGAAATATATAAGGTGGTCTTGTTACTCTCTCTTACTCTCTCATATAAATAAGCTTTGGAAAGCTTATTTATATGACAAAGAGGGAGAGACTATGGAAGGAAGGGGAAAAGGTAGGGTGGGAGGAGTGAGGGAAACAAACTAAGCAGTTGTAGATAGGTAATATCCAATCTCAACACGCTCTCCCCCACATATTTATTTCAGAGTCCTTCGTAATTCCCGAGTTGGGTTTGTATAGGAGGAACATAATGAACTATGGATGAAAGTTTGTATTTGTAATAAATGGAGCCAAATGGTTTGGGTTTGATAATCTTCTGGGCTTTGTCATATGAGCTTAAGCAGGTTCCATTGGTTTCCGGGTAATGGAATGCTGACATGGATCTCCAGGGAGCCAGGTGGCTTCCTGCTCGCCGCTTTACCCTCCCAGGCTCTACCAAGGCTGCAGGGTGGGAAAAGCGAAATGTTAGTGGCTCTTGGGAAATTTTAAGCCCTCATACCAAGTATAACCTTCACAAGTCTGTAAAATTTCAAATAGTAAAGAGAGGAGAAAAGGGGGAGCACAGTACAACTCCAGGAACCAGATCAAAGAATTGCATTCTCTCACTCTGGTTCACACTAGCAGTGCACGGACAAGGTGGGAGGGAGAGGCTATTTCTACAAGAGGACAGTGCTTTCTGTCGAGCTTTAACTTGCTTAGCTCTGGAATTTTAAACTAAACAGGGAAAGGCAAATTTCAAGCTCCATGTAGTTTAAGCAAATGAGGACTTTTTGTCTCAATCTGAGTATAGAGACCTTGTTCTTGGGCCACTTGTCCCTATGTTTACACTATAGCCATTTTCTACTAAAATAACTGGGTCACTAGAATTTGTCTTCAAACACCATTAAAATGTCAGCATCATCATACCCCCAGCACACAGAGGGTAGGGATATAGAGGAGTGGAAGGAGTTGCAAAGGAGGTGATATACCTCTGAATACAAGGCCATGTTTGTTTCCCCAAACTAGCACATCTTAATTTGCTGGTCTGCCAGAAATAGCAATCTTTTTATGATAAGCATCTGTGATCTCATACAAACTACTTCCAGCACTAAACGCCCTGATCTCAAAATCCATTACAGAAAGGAACTTAAGTTTGCCTAAAAGGCTACCATCCTCGCATTATGCGGGTAACACAGACAATGTGACATGTACAGAGAGGGCTTGGCGGCTGGCTTCCCCCAAGCTGGGACTTTGGTCTCTGTCAGCTTGCCATGGAGCAGGCCCAGCCATGCTTCGGGCAGAATAGCCCTGCAATTAGCCACAAATCACCCCCAACAGAGTAACTGGAGAACTCTGCTGATACGTGAATGTGGAATAAACCTGTAGGCAATATCCCAAATTTTGCCTAATTATACTATTTATTTAAGGTTTTCATTTGTATCGACACAAAATGTGATTAACTGAAAACTGTCAACAGACAACTGAAAAGTTGTCCACTCTGATGGTCTGCTTCTTTTTCTTCCAGAAGCACGCATTTCCATTTGTAGGTCACTCTTGTTTGGGAACAAAAATAAGAAGATGACACTAAAAAGAAGGCATCCTACCAGTTACACTGGGCAATGAGCCAGAATTACAGGAAGCACTGCAGGGGTGAATAGCAATAGATTTTAATTGGTGTCTAGGGATAAAGGTCAGCTCTCTTGGAACAATGGACATCTATGGTGGTAACTGACTGAGTCCTCGGTGGGAGTTTGTAAATGTCAGTAACACACTTCCAAATGGAAGCACAAAGGGCTTGGGCCCAGGGAACAAAGACGGTGATAGCCAGCGGAGAAAATACGTAAATCTGCTGGCTAAATAAGGCATTAATAAAGCGTAAGGAGCAGAGACCCACAAACATACCACATAACATAAATTCAAATTAAAGTAGACTGCTTCCAATACAGACAAGTGCCTTCCTATGATCCAACATCTTTTTCCTCAGCTCAAATTCATTTTTTGTTTTTGTTTTTCCTGGACATCCTCTGGAATTCAAACACTACAATTACTTAGGTCAGGTGGGATGGGTTTACCTTCTAAAGCTACATCCATCCTAGTGAAGTCTGTGTTTGGTGAATGAGCGAGGATCAGCATTGGCTAAGAAGCTGTAGCCGTTCTCTCAGGAGAATGCGGATCCCTTTGAGAAAGTAGCAGTAGGGGAAACAATGAATTGCTAGTCACTGGAATACCAGAGGCCACCCCCCCCCACTCCCTGCAAATGCTACACTGTTTCTCTTGTCCCTGCTTTGACTATACTTCTCATTCCAGGTGTCATCCCTGATATTCACCTATTGCCCTAATCTGGGCTCTCTCCTAAGCATTCAATAAATTTAAAGAAACTATTATTTTCGTAATCAACAATTAGGATAAACAAAGCAGCACTTTAAGGAGCACTTATAAAATGCAAAAGAGTAAGATGTGTAATATATATTATCAAATTATTAAGATTTCAGGAAATGAAAGGTGTAGTACCTGTACCAGGGTAAACCTACGCTCATCTCTAAGTACCTAGCTCTCCCTTCAATTTCCATTTTTGCAGACAGCACCCTGTTTTATGTGTGTTTGTATCTCTACCACCTCGCACTAAATAATGTCGGTTCAACTAAATTATATTTTTCTGTTGTGAGTGTCATGACCCTGTGTCATACCAGTCTGCTTCACTGAGCGATTTAAGCTCCTCTCATGCTGTTTTCCTGACTATCCAGACTACATTCCTCTCTAAACTCTCAGAGCCTTTGTCATTTGTACCATGCAATCCATCATCTTCTGTCTTGCACTGTTCTTTAATTGTAGCCCCGCAGCAGGATGGTAAACTACATAAGGGTAATATAAGGTTCACACTTTTTTTTTTTTAAACAGTCATCGATGAGCTTTCAAAGAACTGGGCACAAGCCAAATGTTCAATAAAATGCATCAATTGACTTCTTAAAATTGTACCTCCAAATCTCATCAGTAGTTCTGAATGACCAGTAAAGATAAATGCTGAATATATCAATATCAATCAACTGTAACAAGGTAACATTTACTTTTATTAATTAAATCTTAATAATGTCACCACTGCCCCCCTGATTTCATAAGCAAGATGGAAAAAAAGTTTATAACAATTGAAAAGACACTGTGTTACTATTTTAGAATTATAATGCAAATGGGTCATGAAGGCATTTTTTGGGTCTAACTAGCACAGCCAGATATAAATGGAAATTAGCATGTTTTAAGAGTCAAAATAGGCACATGCTTAATTCATTTAATATTTGCAAATCAAAGTTATGTATGCACTGTGGTCTATGAGCACTGGTTTCTCACTACACATACACTGAAAGACAGTTTTTATCTTCTTTTTCCCTTCTCCTTTGACAAATATTTGCTTCTCTATGAAGCCTTCATTGAATCCCCAAAGAGAGAGTTCTATGTACACAGCTATTAAGATACATAAGTTCTATACTGTAGTTGATTGTATATACATTCATCTCCTCTACCAGACTGCACAATCCTTAAAAGAAAGGACAATGTCTTATATTTTTATTCTACTTCCTAGTTCTTAAAAAGATCTGGCACAAAACAGACATTTAATAATTTTGGTTGGGTTGACAAATGACAGCATAAGGCAATGCCAAGTCATCTGAAAGAGGTAATAGTGGTAACAATGAGACTAACATTTATCGAATGCTTGCTGTGTGTCAGGCACTGTTCTTTGCTTGTTTTGATTCTTTTCATAACTACCTTATGATATTGATACAATCATTCTATTTTATTTTGGACATGAGGAAACTATATCATGGAGAGGTTAATAACACGCAAACCAACAAATAAAACCTGTCTGAAGGCATACAACTAGTATGTGGCTTGGCTGGAATTTAAAGCCAGGCGGACTAACTCTAGGGTCCATTATATGAACCACTACACCACAACTAATGACTCCACCAGGCAAAAATTTACAATGAGCACCTTCAAATGACAAAGTGTGGCTCCACAGTGACTGCAAATAGGTGCTGAGTTGGTACACCTGACAAGTGCAGAAATTACAAGGTGTACACGTAAATAGAAGAAGCCATTACACAGAGGGTTGGGGAGTAGCTAGGAAAGATGGCATTAAAAGGACAAAAGTTCATTAAGTTGCAGGAAGCAGCAATGATATTTGAATCTGCTGCTGGGGAGCTAGGGAGCCTTGATGGAGGCCTGCTACTCCCCCACACTTGAGTCATAATTGTGTTTTCCTTTCTGGCAAAACCAATTTCAGCCACAGCCATCAACATCCTTTACCCCTCTGAAAGCACCAAGGGAGAACAGAGAGATAAGGGTAAATTGTACTCCCTCTGAAAGCCTTAATAAGTTCTCGGTAAATTAGCTCTCCTCTCCCTGAGAGATCTCAAGAGATTCTTAATCTATTGTAGAAAATATTTTTGATTTTATTATTTTTTTTCTTCTACCTTATGTGCTCACCATGCTTTTTGCATTAGCTTTCTCTCATCACTACTTTGTTACTTGAAATGCTCTGCAGTAATCTCCACCAGCTACTCTCTTGGCTTAGTATCTGTGCCTTTCCTCAGATACCTCTTCTTCTCTTATCTGTGAGAGACTGTGTATTCAGGTGTTTTGCTTTTCTCCATTCTTTATTTTTTGGACTCATCCAGCTGATCCTCTTCTTCACTACAAGCATGCTCATTCCTGGGTGGCAGATGCTGTCAATCAAGGCAGTACTTAGTATTCTAGTCCACACACACACACACACACACACACACACACACACACACACACACAC
>NW_027397082.1:13858225-13893456 GCF_003265705.2 Callorhinus ursinus | reverse complement strand
ACACACACACACACACACACACACACACACACACACACACACACACAGCCCCAAGCAGCCAGAAGAAGAGATTTCTCTTTCCCAGTCACCAAAATAGTGCAGGCCTTTTCACCTATGAAGATCTAAGCCCATCTTATTGCCTATAAATAACAGTATTTTGTTCTGGAAAAGTTATTTTAAGTAGCTGACTTGGAAAGTTACGGAATGAGATGTATGTTAGCAGTTAGGGACCCAGTAAACCGGGAGGTAGGGGCCTTGAGGAACAGAGGGACAAAACCATCAAAAGAAGATTTGGTCAGGAGAAAGGTCAGGTCAGAAGAAGGAATGGTTTACATGGAAGCAATTTAGCCCCTGAGGCTGGTGGTGTTCTCTTAATTTCTCCAGTGGGGGGGGGGGTATCAAAGATTCATCGACATTGACTTTGTTTTTCCTGACAGCACCAAGAGAAAGCTTGAGGCAGATCTGATATATTGGAGTGAAACATTCCCACCCTAGTAAATATGGCAATTTCCTGTGGCAGCCAGCATTCACTTCATCCATCCTTAGAGCGGCTAGGGCTATTCACTAGAAACAAATGTTCTAGATACAGTATGTCAAACACCGGATGATGGAAACCTCTGAGAAGCCACAGGGAGTATGCTGGAAGCAAACAGACCAGAATGTTGAAAAGACCTCTGACCATTTTCCACAGCAGAGCGTAACTTGGAACCAACCTGAAATAATGCATTTGACCTTCATAAAAGGGTAATGGATGGACATTTAACACTAGGCCAGCCAGACTTCAGAGAATACAAGTTCTAATAAGGACAGATGATGAGGCAAAAATAAATTTAAAAAATAGGCAGGTAGATAACTAAATTAAAAAAAGAAAATAGCTCCCCAAAGAAGTTTGAGCAGGTAGTCTATTGTGCACATGTGAGGAATGATCAGCCTCTGATTCAGGCTTCGTTTCCTTTTCGAAAACTTCCGTTCACCTGGCCACAGAGGTAACCTACCTTTTCAGACCCAGTCAGTGGTATAAGAAACATGCAGCTTCTGGACCAATCTTACTTCATAATATTTGGAGACCAATTCAGACTATATTTATCCTGATTAGCTTCATTTGTTACAAAAGAATAAAACCAAAAGTCAGAGTTCTAAATTTGTTCCCATTTTGATAAATATCACCTGATGTCAACCAGAAAGCATTATCTAAACTTAGAAAAAGTTGATCTGTGGATCTATCACCTTTCTACCTACCCATTTGTCTAGCTAGCTACGTGCATATTTTTTAAACATAATTGTGACTAATAAACTCTGAATTTTAAGAGCAACATCCTGTAAAGTTGATCTTCATACAGATACAACTTTTTAATCAGCAATTCACGATTAATATTTAATGTAGTAGATGCTGACATGTGATAGACACAACATCTTACAAATGAGGAATGGCAAATTTGCAATGTTAATTACGCAAAAAGCTTCTTTCCAGCAAAAAAGTACTTAGCACTACTTAACACCACATGAAATAAAGCTGTAATTTACTACTTAACTGGATCAGTTCTGAGAAATTTGGTATATTATAAACCTGCTATTTTTTTTTACATTAGACACAGATGAGAGTCAATAAAAATCAAGTAGGTCCCTATTATACTAACATAATGTGCTAAAATCGAAGTTTGTGGTTTTATTCACATTTATTTATTCATGAATGTTATCACAGGTGCTTTGATTTATATAAAATTGTACAAGGTACATGGTTGTTCCAGGTATAGTTTAGTATACAGAGGGAGGATGGCCTAGCTCAGTATTTTTCCCCAACAGTGTTCCATGAAGCCCAGGAGTCCCAGAGGGCTCCCCAGGGCCACCTTGAGGTAGTGAGGGGGTGTGCTAGTGGGCCTTGCTGCTGGCACTTTGCCTGTTTCAAACAGAGCACTTTGCACTTATTATTTGGCAGCTTGTTTGAAACCCAATGGTTTGGATGACTGTTGGAAAATTACCCAGAGGAAAAAAATGTACGTGCAGCATGTTTTTTTGGTTTTGATTTTCTTTTTGAATGCTCGAAAAAAGAACGGAACAGAACAGAGCCTGATGGGCCGGACCAGTATCGACACTCGACTATACCCAGGCAGGATCAAAGGAGATGATCTCTCCCTTTAGCCGTCATTGCCTAGGTTAAGTATAGGGAAGTTTGGAAAATGGCACTTCCACTATGTCTCGGAGTTCATGCACTTCTTTATGAATGAAATAGATGTTATTTTTAAAAGATCAGAGGCAAATGCATGATCTTGTGTACAAAGGGACGGATGAATGAGTTAGGGTGGAATGAGCAACTGCGGAGTATCTGCCAAGGGAAATGTCATGTATCCCCTTTGATGTATTATACAATACACTAGTTCCCCTTGGCCTTGCCAGATAATGTCTAGTGAGTGCTATGCAAAGTCCTGGCATTTTAAATATTAATCATGCTCTTTTTGGCTAGAAAAGATAAAATTATACATTTTGGCCTAGAAAGGACTAAAATCTACAGGGATTTTTACTATCCTTATTTATTCACTTGAAAGAATTAATTTCATAATTAGAGAAAATAAATGAGTCAAAGCTTGTGTTACACTGTACTTTGCTTTTCAATTTCCAGCCTAGGAGCCCCACACTCAACCAAGCTCAAGTGAAATCCTCAGCCATGTGTTGGACACCTACCAGACACTGGGCTCGGCCTGTTACAGCGTAGGAAGCTGAAAAAGGTGCTTTATCCCCTCTGGGGCCTCTCATTCTAAATGGGGCATTAGACAGGGTCAAGACTGACTCATCAGGAGTGAGAGAGAAGTGCTAGAAACGAGAAGCAGATGCCTGGAAAATCAGAGGAGTGAGAATATCTGACTAATGGAATTGATTACGTTTTGTGGAATAGAGGGCATCTGAGGTTCACCTAAAGGTCTAATGATCTCAGCTTTTCTTTCACCAGTTGCCTGTAACCTCAGGCAAGTCACTAAACTCTAAGGACTCAGGTGCCTTATCTGTTAAATGAAAAAGCAGAATCTGAATACCTCTGACATCTTTTAGGTTCTGATTCAATGACTCCATATCTTTGAGGTTCTGATTCAATGATTCCATATTTTTCCTAAGAGAAGTTGGCAGATGCTATCAACAATACCTTTTTTCTGTCCCCAAAAGTCACCTGCATGAAATATATATATATATATATATATATACACACACACACACACACACACATATATATATATATATATATATATATATATATATATATATATATATATTTCCTCTCCCGAGGAAATGACGAGGAATTAAGCATGCCCTGGATATAAAGAGGCAAAGAGTCAATAATCAAATGCTTATTTAGAAAGTGCCATATACAGTAAGGTAATTAAAACCTAAACATCTGGAGAAAATGCAAACAGTGTTTAATGCTGCCATGTACCAAGGGACCCGCAAAAATGATCAATGCGTCTGAGAAGCTGGGGTCCTATTTATAGGATGAAAGTCTTGGAAGGCTCTCTCAGCAGGAATAGTTTTAATTAAGTGGTGATAACACAGAAAGGAAAAGAAACTGGGGTATGGAGGGGCACAGGAAATATAAAGAGCAAATACTCTCTAGGTTTCTTCTTTGCTGAGAACACAGTGCATGGAGGGTACAAGGATGTAACAATGAAATGAAGTGGATGCTCCAAGTTTAAAAAAACAAAACAAAACACTTTTTTTCTTCTTTTCTCCCCCAGTGTATTCCACTTGGGATTTTGGTACTCTTTAATCCTTGAAGATGTTATAGCACACCTCGTGAAGGGAGAGCCTCTAAGGTTGGTTGGGGGTGAAAGGAAAGGTATCGTGGACAGAGAGACCCAGAGTATCAAGAAGTTTTCTTTTTAGGCAGAATACAAATAAACTCAGTGAGAATTTAAGATTGAGACTAAGATTTCAGCACTGATTTTGTTTTCCTTTGTTACATTTGTATTAGTTCTTTCCATCATGATCCTCCACATCCCAGCTGCTCATTCCAGGTGCACATTAAATCATCCTTTCTCATAAAAGATTATATGTAGCCAATTAAGCACCGCTCACACCAACGAGCCTTGGGATTTATCATGGACTGGGTTGAGGAGTGCTCTCCTTTGGAGACATGGTGACAGATAGCTAGCCTGTCTCTCCTCTGGGGCTAGGACTGACTTATGCTTGTTCTTGGGGGCCTACCTCATCTGTCAGAGGCCAGGTTGCAGGGCTCTGCTGAAAGAGGGTATGCATGAGCTAGGATAATACCTGGGAGTAGACTTTTTATGTCTCTTAGTCAAGATCTCCTAGACTGACCTGCGATGAGATTACAGTTTTTACTGTAACAGACGTATCCAAGGAAAGCTGCTGTCATTTACAGCAGGCTTGCGAAGAAACAGCCAATGGACGATCATTAATTTAAACTGTAAATAAGGGCCTGTTTTGTTCTGGACTCTGATCCCAGTAATGCCCCTAACAAGCTGTCTGCAAAGCCAGGGCATGATGCCCACTGTTGGAGACACGTTGATTGAAGAACTGAGCTTGTCCTCACAAGCAGCTAAAAATAGCACTAAGCATGTGAAGGCAAAACAGGTTTCTGGGAAGGCAAGGCAGTTTCCCTGATGTCAGTTTTATGCCAGTTGCTCCCACTGATGTGAAAAGCAGAGAGACATATCTGGTACAAAAGATGTTAACTTGCTAGATAGCACCCTAGGGACAGAAAAGAATTAATACTACCCTAGAAAGGAGCCTGCCTTTTCACTAGAGGATGCACAAGTCCTAGGAGAATTGCAGTGAACTTGAGTGCCTTTGTCCTGCATAATTAAGAGAGCCTGATATTTCTTTCTTTTTTCTTCTTCTTTTTTGTTTTTCTTTCTTTTCTTTTACATAAACTCTCATTGATTGGGGGCAAATATATTCACACTTTAAAATGTTGTATAGGTACTATCTCTTTGGTTCAATAAGTCCCTTTGGGGGAGGAAAGTACATATTTCATGGTGATAAATTCACGTCATAAGTAGAAAAACTATACACAAATATACTGCTATGTCAACTTTATTGATTTTTGCACCATTGTAAAGACCTTCATCGTCCTCCAATATTTCTTAAGTCTATCAGCATCTCAGAAAGTGATCCTGAAGGCCTCGTTTATCTGTACAGGAAAAGATTCCTCCGCTTAGATTCACCCATAAACACTGTGATTTAAACAGCTCAGGCCCGCCTCTGTTTCTGGAAGGCAAAAGGCCCAGAGAAAGCTGTTCTCTAATAGTCATGGACAAGGACTTCTCTTTCTGTGGAAATAGGGTCTGCCAAGTTTAGTGAAAATTTCACTAAATGCCATGGCCAGTGACTTTTCAAAGTCTTGCAGATGACGACAGACTGAGAATGCAGGCCTGCTGGTGCTGGCACACTGGCATGAATGGGTTAGAAGATGGGGCTCCTGCTGTGTTCCCTCTAAGCTTTCCTTCCCATCTTAGGAGCTGCTTTTGGACTTGAGAGTCTCACGTTTCAAGCTCTGCTCCTGCAAACCATCTTGGAGTCACATATTCTGCTGCTACAGAAAATCCCATGCTCACTATTCACTATTTGGCATCTTACTTTTTTTTTTTAATCATATTCCTCTCTAACACCATCAATAGAACAAAGGCTATCACTAACTTAGAACAATTCTAAGAACAATTTTAAGGTCTCTTCCAGCTGTAAATTCCTTCATTTTTGTCTCTATCACTTTACAAATGGGAAAATGTAAATGTCTCACCCAAAGTCATCTGTTGGGTGGAAGCAGAGTCAAAGGACCTTTCAATGACAAAAAAGTCATATTGCATTTATGACTAGAATACAGGACCTTTGAGGGTGGAATGCTACTTATTTCTCTTTGTATCCTATGATACCTACAGATTGTTGATTTGTTAAATGAAATTTACTGAAAATGTGAAACTAGAGGAAAAAATCAATATGGAATTTAAGAATTGATTCAAAGCTAACAAACATAACTAAATTGCATTACAAAACTAAAGGGTATAAGTTCAGCTCTTCCATTTAGGACTGTATACAGCAGGTCAAATTGTTTAAATGTAAGTGCTGATGATGGGCCAGTAATTAGTCAGTAAGGGGAAGACAGGAATGTTCAGCTTGTATTTCTACATTTGTGAGGTTGACATTATCGAGCTATTCTGTCCAATACTGGGGCCCATCAGCCACAGGTGGCTATTTACATTTAAGTTAATTATCGTTAAATTAGATTTAAAATCCAGTTCTTCAGTCACGTCAGCTATATTTCAAATACTCAATAGCCACAAGTGGTTAATGTCTAAGGTTTCAGACAGCTTAAAGGAACATTTCTATCATTACAGAAAGTTCTACTAAACATTGCTATTTAGGGAGGATAATCACTACTATTACTTCTAATAATTATATGAAGAAGGAGGCAGATGAGGAAAAAAATAAAGAGAAAAACATTGATGAGCCTTAGCTGTTCTGTGCTAAACACTTGAAATGCCTTATTTCAGATAATAGTTACAACTTTCCCATGAGGTAGGAATTATAATGATCCCTATTTTAAATTCAATGACACTGCTTGGAGAGATTAAGTAAATCACCATAGTTATACACTTGTTAACTGGTTTAGCCGGGTTTTCACTCATGCCATCTGATATCGGAGTCTCTGCACAGCTGCTTGAAATGTTAGGGCCAGAGGGAATGTTACACTGTGCATAGGCAATTTTTAATCCTAGATGCATATAAGAAACATATGGGGAGCCTGCTCAAGGTACAGTTACCTGAGCCCTAATCCAGAGCAAGGGGGGTGAAATGAGAGCTTCCACATTTGGGAATCACCTAGTGCTTTGGATGTGCAGCCAGAGTTAAGGAATGACCATTCAGAGATGTTCTCATCCACCTCCCAGAGTTCAGGTAACAAAATGAAATACCTACCCAAGATCATTAACAGTAACTACTGACAAATCTGAATGGAGAACCTGGGTATCACTGCTACTGTGATAAAAGAACATGACTTAGGACATACTAATGAACAACACTTTTTCCTGAAGGATACTGTGATTTCATGCAATTCATGCAACACTTAGAAACTGCACGTCAGAATTCAGAACCTGACAATACAAGTCTATAAAAACTGAAGAACGGATGTAGTGCCACTCTCCTCCTCAGACAAGTAAGTCTTTCTCATTTAAAAGCAAATATTGTCTTCCTTGAGAAAATAACATTTCTCTCTGAAGAGATAAACCCTCTTACCAGGAGCAGTATAATACAGCGGAAATAGTATGACTGCCAACCAAGAAACCCGAATCCTAGTTCCAATTGTGCCCGTAACTCTGCAATGAGGCAAAGCATTACCTTTTACTGAACCTTAATTTTCTCATCTATAAAATGAGGGTGCAGTATTTGATGATCTCCAAGGTTCCTTCCAGCAGTGTCTCCATCCCAACATTTATGTGCAGGCTGAATAAACTTTAGAAATGAGATATCCAACGTGCACCAGGAGGACACGTTCGTCCAAATTCTAGTTAATCTATTCACTCATGTCAAGGGAAAACAGGGAGACTTCAGATGAAAACCCCACCTTTTCCTCCATCTTGTCAAAGCTCATTCTGATTCTTCTGACTGACTACTCCGAGCTCTTACAAGACAGCATCCACTCAAGGAGACCCATTCCTAGGAGCTGCCTTTCAGAAATGGTAATGATATACCTACCTCTCACCCTCCTACGTTCACAGCTGTTGCCCTGAACATTATGAGGTTTCGGACATTTTACCACCTTAACCTCCATCAACTCATCTTTACACCTCTAATCCCGGCTGGACTGTAATGGATTTTTATGTAGCTAGAGAGGTTGGTCAACCAAGACAGAAGTCACATTATGGGGGGGGTGGAGCAAGATGGCAGAGGAGTACGAGACCCGGATGGCGTCTGGTCTCAGGAATTCAGCTGGATAGGGATCAAACCATTCTGAACACCTACGAACTCAACAAAAGAGGGAAGAAAAGAATAGCAACAACTCTCTGAACAGAAAAATGACCACTTATTGGAAGGTAGGACGTGCGGAGAAGTGAATCCGAGGCGATATTCGGGAGGATAGACGGCGGGGGAGGGGGGCCTCCGTCAGCCGCTTCTGGCAAGTGATAGAGCCGTGGAGCACAAAATCGGAACTTTTAGAAGTCGGGTCCACGGAGGGACGTCACTCCAGTGGCTAAGCAGGGGGTGGAACCCCCTCTGGGACAGTGTGGTCTCAGGACACTCAGGGTCACAGAAAGACCGGGGGTGCCTGAATGCAGCAGAGCTCCCAGGTACCAGAGCGGGGAAGCCGGCTGCAGAGACGGAGCCGAGGCGCGGGCTCTCAGCTCGGGGTTGCCATAAACTGTGATCCGCGGCCCAGTCGGGCCACTGCTCCTCCAGCAGGGACCCAACAAGCAGCAGAGCCGGGAGACTCCCCTTCCTCCTGCGGGAGGAGTGGCGCGGGAGCGCACCGCAGGGATCTGCTGGGTTTGGAGACTCCACACGGGGTCGGGTGCCAGAGATAGAAACGCTCGGTCACAGGCCGGGTGAGCACGGAGTGCGGCCGGAGACCAGGGAGACGGGAGTGACTGGCGGCTTTTCTCTGGGAGCGCACTGAGGAGCAGAGCCCCGAGTTCTCGGCTCCTCCGGGGCAGAGACTGGGAGGCTGCCATGTTCACTGTCGTCCTCAAAAGCTGTACCAAAAGCTTGGAGGGAACAAAAGCAGCTGAGAGCAACCCCGAGCAGATTACTTACCCGGACCTGGCAAGGGTGGGGCAATTCCGCCTCCGGCAAAGACATTTGGGAACCACGGCAACAGGCCCCTCCACCAGAAGATCAGCAAGAACTCCGAGCCAAGACCAAGTTTATGGATCAATGAGTACGGCAGAACTCCACAGCTAGGGGAATACTGCACATAGAATTCATGGCTTTTTTACCATGATTCTTTAGTCTTTCAAAGTTAATTTTTTTAACTGTCTTTTTTTTTTTAATTTTTCTTTTTCCCTTTTTCAACCAACATCTTCTCAATCCCTTTTTTAAAAAAACATTTTTATTTTTTATTTTTAGAGTCATATTCTATCCCTCCATAGTACTTACCCTTATTTTTGGCATATATATATATATAAGTTGTTCTCGCTTTAGAATTTTCAGATACAGTTTCTGCTAACAGATCAAAATATACACTAAATCTCTAGTGTATGGCTTTGTTCTAGTCTCCTGCCTGATCACATTCTCTCCCCTTTTTTTTTCTTTTTTTTTTTCAAATCCTCTTCTTTCCTTTTTCAAACTTCTTATCAAATCCTTTTATAAAATTTTTTATAATTTTCATCTTTACAGTCATCTTCCATCCCTTCATCGTATCAACCCTTATGTTTGTACATATATAAGTTTTTCTTTCTTTAAATTTTGGGAGGCACTTTCTTCTAAGAGACCAAAATACAGCCAAAATCTAGTGTGTGACACTGATCTATGCACCAGGTTGATCATATTTGATTATATTCTGTTTTTTTGGTTTTGTTCTGTTTTTGTTTGTTTTTATGTTTATCTTTTTCTTTTCTCTTTCTTTCCCTTTCTTTTCCCCTGGTTTCAGGTCTTTTCTGATTTCTTTAGAGTATATATTCTGGGGACGTTGTTACCCTGTTAGCATTTTGTTCTCTCATTCATCTATTCTCCTCTGAACAAAATGACAAGATGGAAAAAATCACCTCAACAAAAAGAACAAGAGGTAGTACTGACTGCCAGGGAACTACTCAATACGGACATTAGTACGATGTCGGACCTAGAGTTCAGAATCATGATTTTAAAGATACTAGCTGGGCTTGAAAAAAGCATGAAGTTATTAGAGAAATCCTTTCTGGAGAAATAAAAGAACTAAAATCTAACCGAGTCGAAATCAAAAAGGCTATTAATGAGGTGCAATCAAAAATGGGGGCACTAACTGCTAGGATAAATGAGGCAGAAGAGAGAATCAGTGATATAGAACAATAAAAAGTGGAAAATAAAAAAGCTGAGAAAAAGAGAGACAAACAACTACTGGATTAAGAGGGCAGATTTCGAGAGATAAGCGATACCAAAGATGAAACAACATTAGGGGCGCCTGGGTGGCTCAGATGGTTAAGTGTCTGCCTTCAGCTTGGGTCATGATCCCGGGGTCCTGGGATCAAGCCCCATGTCGGGCTCCTGGCTCAGCGGGGAGCCTGCTTCTCCCTCTCCCCCTGCTCATGCTCTCTATCTCTGTGTCTCAAATGAATAAATAAAATCTTAAAAAAAAAAAAAAAACAGACGAAATAACATTAGAATATTTGGGATCCCAGAAGAAGAAGGAAGAGATAGAGGGGCAGAAGGTATATTGGAGCAAATTGTAGCAGAGAACTTTCCTAATTTGGGGAAGGAAACAGGCATCAAAATCCAGGAGGCACAGAGAAACCCGCTCAAAATCAATAAAAATAGGTCAACACCCCGACATCTAATACTAAAACTTACGAGTCTCAGAGACAAAGAGAAAATCCTGAAAGAGGCTTGGAAGAAGAGATATGTAACCTAAATGGTAGAAATATTAGATTGGCAACAGAACTATCTACAGAGACCTGGCAGGCCAACCGGCATGATATATTCGGAGCACTAAACGAGAAAAATATGCAGCCAAGAATACTATATCCAGCTAGGCTGTCACTGAAAATAGAAGGAGAGATAAAAAGCTTCCAGGACAAACAAAAACTAAAGGAATTTGCAAACATGAAACCAGCCCTACAAGAAATATTGAAAGGGGTCCTCTAAGCAAAGAGAGAGCCTAAAAGCAACATAGACCAGAAAGGAACACAGATAATACACAATAACAGTCACCTTACAGGCAATACAATATCACTAAATTCATATCTTTCAATAGTAACCCTGAATGTAAATGGGCTAAATGCCCCCATCAAAAGACACAGGCCATCAGATTGGATTAAAAAACAAGACCCATCGATATGCTGTCTGCAAGAGACTCATTTTAGACCCAAAGACACCCCCAGATTGAAAGTGAGGAGGTGGAAAACCACTTACCATGCTAATGGACACCAAAAGAAAGCTGGGGTGGGAATCCTTGTATCAGACAAATTAGATTTTAAACCAAAGACTGTAATAAGAGATGAAGAAGGACACTATATCCTACTTAAAGGGTCTATCCATCAAGAAGATCTAACAATTATAAATATCTATGCCCCTAAAATGGCAGTAGCCAATTATATAAGGCAATTAATAACAAAAGCAAAGAAACACACTGACAACAATACAATAATAGTGGGGGACTTTAACACCCCCCCACCTGAAATGGACAGATCATCTAAGCAAAAGATCAACAAGGAAATAAAGGCTTAAATGACACACTGGACCAAATGGACTTCAAAGACATATTCAGAACATTCCATCCCAAAGTAAAGGAATACAAATTCTTCTCTAGTGCCCATGGAACATTCTCTAGAATAGATCACAACCTAGGTCACAAATCAGGTCTCAACCGGTACCAAAAGACTGGGATCATTCCCTGCATATTTTTAGACCACAATGCTTTGAAACTAGAACTCTACCACAAGAGGAAAGTCGGAAAGAACTCAAATACACGGAGGCTAAAGACCATCCTACTAAAGAATGAATGGGTCAACCAGGAAATTAAAGAAGAATTAAAAAAATTCATGGAAACCAATGAAAATGAAAACACAACTGTTCAAAATCTTTGGGATGCAGCAAAGGCAGTCCTGAAAGGAAAGTATATAGCAATACAAGCCTTTCTCAAGAAACAAGAAAGGTCTCAAATACACAACCTAACCCGACACCTAAAGGAGCCAGAGAAAAAAGAGCAAATAAAGTCTAAACCCAGCAGGAGAAGAGAAATAATAAAGATCAGAGAAGAAATCAATGAACTAGAAACCAAGAGAACAGTAGAAGAGATCAACGAAACTAGGAGCTGGTTCTTTGAAAGAATGAACCCCTGGCCAGACATAACAAAAAGAAAAGAGAAGTGACCCCAATCAACAAAATCATGAATGAAAGAGATCACAACCAACACCAAAGAAATACAAACAATTATAAGAACATATTATGAGCAACTGTATGCCACCAAATTAAATCACCTGGAAGAAATGGATGCATTCCTAGCGATGTATCAACTACCAAACCTGAACCAGGAAGAAATAGAAAACCTGAACAGACCTATAACCACTAAGGAAATTGAAGAAGTCATCAAAAATCTCCCAACACACAAAAGTCCAGGGCCAGATGGCTTCCCAGGGGAATTCTACCAAACATTTAAAGAATTAACACCTATTCTCCTGAAACTGTTCCAAAAAATAGAAATGTAAGAAAAACTTCCAAACTCGTTTTATGAGGCCACCATTACCTTGATCCCCAAACCAGACAAAGACACCATCAAAAAGAATTGCAGACCAATAACCTTGATGAACACGGATGCAAAAATTCTCACCAAAATACTAGCCAATAGGATCCAACAGTACATTAAAAGGATTATTCACCATGACCTGACCAAGTGGGATTTATCCCTGGGCTGCAAGTACAACAACCACAAATCAATCAGGGTGATACAATACATTAACAAAAGAAAGAACAAGAACCATATGATCCTCTCAATAGATGCAGAAAAAGCATTTGACAAAGTACAGCATCCTTTCTTGATCAAAACTCTTCAGAGTATAGGCATAGAGGGTACATACCTCAATATCATAAAAGCCATCTATGAAAAACCTACAGCGAATATCATTCTCAATGGGGAAAAAGTGAGAGCTTTCCCCCTAAGGTCAGGAACACGGCAGGGATGTCCACTCTCACCACTGCTATTCAACATAGTATTAGAAGTCCTAGCCACAGCAATCAGACAACAAAAAGAAATCAAAGGCATCCAAATCGGCAAGGATGTCAAACTCTCACTCTTTGCAGATGATATGATACTTTATGTGGTATACCCAAAAGACTCCACCCCAAAACTGTTAGAACTCATACAGGAATTCAGTAAAGTGGCAGGATATAAAATCAATGCACAGAAATAAGCGGCATTCCTATACACCTGCAACAAAACAGAAGAGAGAGAAATTAAGGAGTCGATCCCATTTACAATTGCACCCAAAACCGTAAGATACCTAGCAATAAATCTAACCAAAGAGGTAAAGGATCTGTACTCAGAAAACTATAAAATACTCAGGAAAGAAATTGAGGAAATGGTAAAACGTTCCATGCTCATGGATTGGAAGAACAAATATTGTGAAGATGTCAATGCTATCTAGAGCAATGTACACATTCAATGCAATCCCCATCAAAATACCATCCACTTTTTTCAAAGAAATGGAACAAATAATACTAAAACTTGTATGGAACCAGAAAAGACCCCAAATATCCAGAGGAATGTTGAAAAAGAAAAGCAAAGCTGGTGGCATCACAATTCCGGATTTCCAACTCTATTACAAAGCTGTCATCATCAAGACAGTATGGTACTGGCACAAAAACAGACAGCTAGATCAATGGAACAGAACAGAGAGCCCGGATATGGACCCTCAACTATATGTCAACTAATCTTTGACAAAGCAGGAAAGAATGTCCGATGGAAAAAGACAGTTTCTTCAACAAATGGTATTGGGACAATTGGACAGCCACATGCAGAAGAATGAAACTGGACCATTTCCCTACACCACACACAAAAATAGACTAAAATTGTTGAAAGACCTATATGTAAGACAGGAGTCCATCAAAATCCTAAAGGAGAACACAGGCAGCAACCTCTTTGACCTGAGCCACAGCAACTTCTTCCTAGAAACCTCGCCAAAGGCAAGGGAAGCCAGGGTAAAAATGAACTATTGGGATTTCATCAAGATAAAAAGCTTTTGCACAGCAAAAGAAACAGTCAACAAAACCAAAAGATAACTGACAGAATGGGAGAAGATATTTGCAAAGGACATATTAGATAAAGGGCTAGTATCCAAAATCTAAAGAACTTATCAAACTCAACACCCAAAGAACAAATGATCCAATCAAGAAATGGGCAGAAGACATGAACAGACATTTTTCCAAAAAGACATCCAAATGGCCAACAAACACATGAAAAAGTGCTTAGCATCGCTCGGCATCAGGGAAATCCAAATCAAAACCTCAATGAAATACCACCTCACACCCTTCAGAAGGGCTAAAATTAACAAGTCAGGAAACAACAGATGTTGGCGAGGATGCGGAGAAAGCAGAACCCTCCTACAGTGTTGGTGGGAATGCAAGCTGGTGCAGCCACTCTGGAAAACAGTATGGAGGTTCCTCAAAAAGTTGAAAATAGAGCTACCATACGATCTAGCAATTGCACTACTGGGTATTTACCACAAAGATACAAATGTAGGGATCCGATGGGCTACATGCACCCCGATGTTTACAGCAGCAATGTCCACAATAGCCAAACTGTGGAAAGAGCCAAGATGTCCAACCACAGATGAATGGACAAAGAAGAAGCGGTATATAAATACAAAGGAATATTATACAGCCATCAAAAGGAATGAGATCTTGCCATTTGTAATGACGTGGATGGAACTGGAGGGTGTTATGCTGAGTGAAATAAGTCAATCAGAGAAAGACATGTATCATATGACCTCACTGATATGAGGAATTCTTAATCTCAGGAAACAAACTGAGGGTTGCTGGAGTGGGGGTGGGTTGGAAGGGATGGGGTGGCTGGGTGATAGACATCGGGGAAGGTATGTGCTATGGTGAGTGCTGTGAATTGTGCAAGACTGTTGAATCACAAATCTGTACCTCTGAAACAAATAATGCAATATATGTTAAGAAAAAAGAAGATAGCAGGAGGGGAAGAATGAAGGGGAGTAAGTCGGAGGGGGAGACATACCATGAGAGATGATGGACTCTGAAAAACAAACTGAGGTTCTAGAAGGGAGGGGGTGGGGGGATGCGTTAGCCTGGTGATGGGTATAAAAGAGGGCACGTTCTGCATGGAGCACTGGGTGTTATGCACAAAGAATGAATCATGGAACACTACATCAAAAACTAATGATGTGATGTACAGTGATTAACATAACAAATAAATTTAAGGAGAAAAAAAGAAGTCATATCATGAATAAGCAGCATGCTGAATATACATATCTTACCTTACGCTTGTTGGTGGGACACACGTAGAGATAGCTTAGAATTGTTTTCAAACCAACTTTATCATTCAGCTTCTCATAAGTGGTTCCATAATCAGTCGACCTATAATTCAAAAGGAGCATTAATGAGGACAGAAGTATATGTCATTTGCCTGCTTGTCAGTACAATGCATATTTTACATAGTAGCATGGCTCTCGGGAGGTTTCTAGATGATTCATTTAGTATATAATGATGCTTAGTTATGTACACAGAAGCATCACGTGAGTGGTTAACGTTTGCATTTAGATTGAATTGGTAAAAATTAAAACTCCATCTCTTTAGTGCTCCTTAATGTACATACACTGCATAAAGAATGTGGTTAAGTTCAAAAGATTAAGAGATAAGGGTATCTCTTGAATTGACCACAACAATAAAGAGTTTTTATGTAGATTTGACATTTTCAAACTTTTGCTTTATCTTTGGCACAGTAGAAAAGCAGGTTCTCCTGATTTATCTACAAATTGCGTTTCCTTTCATGAGTCATAGAATATATGGTGGGTCAGTCCCTTCAAAGGTCATTCAGTCTTTTCCTATTATTTAAGAGTAAGAAAACATCTTAATAATAAGGAAATTTCACAGCCTTACTCATTGGCCTTTTCTGGTGTTAAGCAACCTGTAGTTGGGAGGACATTACTTCTTGGCACTGACCTATCTTTTTTGAAGATTCTCTCATCTTTATCTAGCCCTTGGTTAATAACTTATTAATTCTGACTGAATCAATAGGCTTTAATCAGCATGTCTATCAAATTTTATTACATATTTCAGAATTGTAATCTCATTAGATCATCATTACAACCATGTGCAGGAGGAAATATTATCTGTATTTAAAGAAAGTAGTTGACAGAACCTAAGTGACCTATTCAAAGAAAACAGCTGATAAATTGCCAGGTAACATTTGAATCCAGGTGTTCTGATCCTAAGCCCTGTGTTACTCTATACCACAGTTTTTCCATTGTTTTTGTTTGCTTCAATTTAAAGGAAACATACGACTTCCTCTTGGCCTTCTTTTTACATATAGGAGATCCCAATTCATCCATTCATTCATTTACATCTGTAGAATTCCTAAAATGTACCAGACCCTGTGCTATGTACCAGGATACAACACATTGCCCCCACTCTCAAAAATCTCACAGCTTTATGTGAGAGAAAGAAATATAAGGCTATAATGTGTTTAGTTCAATGCTATAGATAAGAATTAATAAGGTTTAGACATTAAAGTTGGTTTAAACAGAAATAAAAAATGCAACCATTTTAATTCATTCCTGATAGTGATAAAAGCATAAATTCCTACAGGCCATGGAGACTACTAGAAGAAGTTTGTGTTAACAACCTCATCACCATGCATTAAGAAGCTACCCTGGACCAGGGACTGGAGCATGAAAGCTGCATAATGTATGAACCTGCATTAAGGGATTAAGAATTTAATCTGGCTGGAGGAGATCTAGGGCATTTTCCCCCTAAAGTTTGTGTGTGTGTGTGTGTGTGTGTGCGTGTTTATATTAATTAATTATATTATAAATTAAATAATCAATTATATATAATTAGATAATAGTCAACACTTTATAGAATTTAGGTGACTTGCAAATCAGAGAAGATTGGGGTATTATGTAAAGTTTCTTGAAGAACTATTGTACTTCAAAATGGAAAATGGGTAGGGTTTTAGGAAAGGGAAGTAATCAGAGCAGAGCATCATGAACTAGAGGACACCTTGTGTTACCCAAATATATAACTGGCTTTCTTCTGGACTAGCCTGCTCTCTATCCCAATCCAACAAACAGTGGTTTGATATCCAAGAATATTTGAAGAGCATTCAAAACTTTCACAGATCTTATCCATAAACCACAAATTTCTTTAGATCCTCCTTCCATATTTGTCTTTTTCCCCCCTCAAACTCATGCTGATGCGAAATTTCCTCCAGATCTCTAAGAAATACCTGAGACTTCTTTCTTCACTCAGTTGAATCTTGGTGTTTGACATATTTTTCCCCTACTCCTAGGTCAACTTCCCCTCCTTCCTAAGACTTGTCTCCAAAATTTCACTAGCCTTTCTCTAGCTCCTTTCATCAGATAACTTTTTCTAATCTTTATTCTAAACAATACTCATGAGTTCAAGAACCAACAAATAGATGCAAAAATCTATTGGGGGAGGGTGGTGGTAGTGGGAGGAGGAGAGTGTGTGAAAATATGGCACCACTGGCACATGCTGCCCGGCCACAGGTGGACGTCAGCAGGACTATGTTGGAGATGAGAGAATGGTTTAATTTTCCTAGTGGGATAATAGGAATGGAGGCTAGAGAAGTAGGAACCAGTCTATGCGGGGCAATAATTAGTTTCTTATCATTTCTATCAACTTGATCCTTGAGCTATTTAATGGATGTGTTTACATTAAAAAAGTATACTCTACAAGGGCAAATGAGGATGACTCCATGAGGAATCTACATGGAATCATTCTCATTTGTGTGTGTGTGTGTGTGTGTGTGTGTGTGTTTAGCTGAAATCTCAATGTGACAGGATGATAATAGAGTGACCAGCTCAGACATACATTAGTAACTTTCTTTTCAGAGAGCTTACAATATGTCATTGAGTACTTTCCCTTTATTATAATATCACCAGTCCAGATCCTTCAAGGTGTCTGCCACCATTGTTTAATGCTGTCTCTTGCCCCTTGATTTTTCAAAGCTCAGCAACTGAATCAAAATTTAATTCTCAATTCCAGCAGAGCTAAGTGTTTAAACATTATGGCATTGTAATAATTAACAGAGAGAGAAAAAATTATGCATTTCCACATGCCCAAAACTGCACAGACTAGCAGTTGTTCAAAGTTGTCCCACAAAATTAGAATTAGATAGTGCTACATGCATCATGGGCAATACTAACAGTCGGCCAGGATACATCGATTCAAGGGTACAGAAGTGAAAATATTTAATATCTGCAGACCAGTTGGTAAATAGTTACTGCGCTAAGTTCTCCAAGTAGCACTTCTGCCAGTCTTACCACATGGCCTCTCCCTTGGAGACCTAGATTTCCTCACAGTCCAGCAACCAAAAGACTGAAGGCACAGCAGAGGTCCTCAAGAAATTTGCTCAGCACTAAGAGGAGCACCTGTTCTGATTGGTTAGTGCCTATGCCAATCAGCCTGAGCCCCAGTGGAGGAGACAGTGACCTTGGAGAAGGCACTGCACCCTGGAAAGCAATTCCCAGTGCCCATCTGCAAACTCCCCTTCCCAGCTAACAGATGCTTCCAGTTATGCTTTGCATGGTCAACGGTGGGAACTGCAGCCCTCTAGGGATCTGGGCTCTGAAAGAGCGGATGAGAGACAGACAGTTGAGCTAATGTACTGGCTGTTAAATATTTTAAGTATCATCCCTAGGTATGGGGGAGAGGAGAGTTATCTGAGATCGAAAAATGTTAGGAAATGTTTGATAAGGAAAATTTAATGTTCCTTTACTTGAGAACTTATAAATTTTATTCTTCTCAAATACATACATAAATCTTTTTATTTTAATATATGCTGTGAACCTACTAAACGCATATTCCATGAAGCATTTTCCAAACATATTTGACTATAGGGTTCATTCTTGAGGGCTATCTAATTAAATTACTGTTCTGAGCAACATACTTTGAAAAAGCATATCAAAAACAAAAAAAGGCACAAGAAATATTATGAATCTGTTTTATAAGAAAAGGGGAACAATAAAAATAGTTAAAACAAATCAAATTTGCAAAGAGAAATGCCTGCCTATGCTAACCATAAAATGACTACTGTTGTCAAGCCAAAAAAAAAAGTAATCTTAAAAAGATATATAGCACACAGAAATGTATTTAAGATGCAATATAAACAGCCTTGAATTCTCAACTTGTACCATTTCTTAAAACATTCCAAAACAAACATTTTTTTTCAGATTTTATTTACAAGTTGACATATACAGATGGAAAACAGGGTTTTTGTCAACATCTATGCTGTGTAAGAAAAAGCTGAAAGCTTAAAAAAAAGTGCATTCCAGTAAATATACAAGTGATTAAATCAAGGTGCTCAGGTTTTTGCTTTTGATCCTTAATCCTTATACTACCTTTCTGCAAACATATCTTAAATAGTGACTTTTAGAACATTTGAATGTATGTCTTTATTTAAGTATTTACTGTATTCATAGAGCTGAAACGAGTTGCCCTGATGGATGGAGAAACCACATTCAATGTATGGCACCACCCACCTTCCAAGACCTTGTGCTCTCTTTCAGAGGGCACTGTCCAATCACATGCAAATAGGGATCAATACAGAGCATGACTAGTTTCCACAGGGAGTGGCAGAAAGAAAACAGGATTGCATTTCCTCTGCTATAATCATATACCATCAAATGAAATAATAAATAAGCACAGAATCATCTGTAAACTACATTAATCCATAAAAAGTACTTAACACAATGACTGGCATGTAATAGCAATCTCTAAATGACAGTGTGTGTTTATTTATTTTGTCACTAATTTTTTCTTGATTATTTGTGGTATCCTTTACCCATCACTTACTAAAACCCACAACATGAACCCTTAAGAAGAACTTGAATCACAGAAAATAATTTAGATTTAGCTTTTTTAGAAGAGAAAATATTCATGAAGTTACTACCATTTTTAAATGTAACCAAATCTAGTCTATCATATTTTAAAGGATATGGGCGCCAGTAGCTTTGCATGGGGCTTGAATTAGAGAAGAAAGGATAAGAACTGGAATTGGAGAGTGACTGATTCTACACTCTGCTTCTATAATAAGTGTGCCAGGATTTCCTGAATGTACTATTATGCTTAGGAAACCTAACAGATAATAAAAATGAATGTTTATCGGGGTGCTTACAATGTGATCTTCATTCTGCATGCTTCACATGCAAAGCCCATGAGATGGACACTGATACTAATCACAGGTTATAGACAAGGAGGAACCAGGAGTATAAATGAGGCCACAGAATTTGGAAGATGCAGTCCTCACGCAGGCTGCCACTCGAGAGCCTTCATCCTTAACCCCATGCTGCACTGCCTCTCTCAAAAGCCACAAGAGGAAAAGGAAATACATCTACAAAATCTAGTTCAACATTTCTTTATAAAAGGAATATGAACTCAAGCTGTTGAAGTTTTACATGGTGTAGACCAAAATCTGGCTTTTCTTCATACCAGGTAAAGGCACGGGGGCCTGCCAGAGAGAATCCATCTTAAGAAAACCATAAGCAGAAACTGTTACGATAGGTTAAGAAGAGGAGAAAGTAGGTCTTTCATCTGATCCACTTTAGCTCCTAGAAAGGTTAGAAATATGGAAAAATTGGGTCAACTTGTGAATTATCTGATGACGTCTCATGAAGATTATCAAGACGTCACAGCTTCACAGAAAGAAGAAGTACTTAAAGTCAAACAGAACCAGACATGGGCTCTCAACCAGCTGGGTAACCAGTCCATTCCCCGATGTCCTCAACAAGTCAACTTCAGACGTGCTTTTTTATCTACTAAGTTGGTGACATAATAGATGCCCAACTCTTAATTCCTCTGCCTTTTCTGCCTGCCCCCCACCCCAGCCCACTCCAGCCTTGCTATTCCAGGTGTCTAGAAAGTTCTTTCTCCAGAAGCCCTCCTCATTTCTTTCTGAACATTGGTAATCCTGTATGAAACAGCAACTTTCCCACCCCTCCAGCACACTCCAACCTCCTTATCCTCTTCTGTTTTCTCTGTGCATAGTATTTACCCCCATCTGATAGATTTCTTCCTTTTTTATTTTTTTAATTTTCTGTCTTTCCCCCTCCGGAATGAAAGCTCCATGAGAGTAGAGTAGAAAAGATGTCTGTTTTGCCTGCCGCTGTTTTCCTCACTCTCAGAAGAGTGTCCCAGACACGGCAGGCACTCACAATTTTTTCTTCACTGACTGGCTGACTCGATGGAACCTTGCTCTTCTTGTGTGGCCAGCTGGATCTCTACTAAGCCAACATGAAGAAGCCTGCATCATCCGGCAGGGACTCCTACAGTCCTTGCTCCCAGCAGGTTCAATCAGCCGTGTGGGGTGAAGTGGGACCAGGGTGGGGAGCATGTCCTATGCTCCTCCACTTTTTAATCGAGAAACCCCTGCCTGGCATCTTAGACTACTCCAAGTGCCATAAGGGCAGTGGACATAGTTTGGTTCCCCTGCCCCCAAATCCCCAGGCCTCAGGACAGTGGTGGCATATCAGATGTCTTCTCCATACAGAAGGTGAATGAATGCAGAAGCCTACTGGACACTCTCTGAACCAAGAATGAGCCAGGCCACTTCTTCAAAAAGAAGTAGCCTTCGGACTCCAGGGAGGTAACATGCCCTAGCCCACGCACACCAAGCCAAGGTCACAAAACGAAGACCTGAGCAGCAGAGGGAAGCTCAGGGACAGGAAGCAAGGGAGCACTGGGGCATTGCTCAAAAATCAGTACCAGTGAGATTTCCCAAAAGCGGAGCAACATCCTCCTCTCAATCAAGAAGCTGTGGCTTCTGTGTTTTGTTTCTTTCCTAAAATCATTAAGAGCAGCCACTTTCATTGCTCCTAGTGCATTTGGCGGCATAAAAATAGCTTCCAGAGCCAAAGGTACATCGGCTGCATTGCAGACACTGCTCCTTAATAACTTAGGATGCATGAGGTTAAGGCAGCGAGAGTAATTTAGGGTTTGGAAAATGTTTGCGAGTGAGTCGACATTTAAATAACTTCATTATCATTCATTGACAGATTTTTTTTTAACCTGTCAGTGCAACTGATATTTCTATTACCATGTTATAACAAACCCCTGCACATTTTAAATACAGTCACCAGATTCCATTAGTCTACCCACTGTCAAGAAAATATCTCCAAATCCGTTTTTCATAATACCTCAAGAATATAATAGGCAATCTACATCAAACGGTGACGTGGAGCTGAAGGAAACTGTCTCCTGCTTTCTAAGGATTCTGCCGTGAAATACGTTTGCCTGTCAGCCTAAACATATAATTTAAACGGGCTGCTGAGACATTATGGTGCATCCTGAGCTGAACAAGCTTCCCTCTGTTTCTTGGATACCCTGAGCTTTTCAGGTTAATTTGCAGAATTAGAGGGAAGGGGGTTAAATAGTGGGCTTAGGGAGAGGCATGTCAAGGTGATATAAAGATATTTCTACTCTGCCACGGGTCACAGTATTTCCAATTTAATTTGATTTGTAAATTTTTTAAAGTTATTTTTTAAATGTAAGGTATGGGCACCTATGTGTCCACAAGTTATAAAAGTTCCCGCTCACCCTTCTGGTCCTGCTGAGCCACTGTCTTCGCTTCCTGGTTGGATTATCACGTTGTGTTCCTGATGTTCCTTTCTCGTCACACAGTGTAGCTGAAATAAGAACGCTGAATGCGTTTGAATGTGACTATGTAGGACTCCAAGGAAAAGGTGGCAATGACGTCCACACCACCCTGTCACACACGCCACTTATTTCCACCAGAGGCAAAAGTGTTCGTCCATAATACAGAGAACACCAAAATAGTGTTTACTTGTACCTCTGACAGATATTTCAGTTCACCGAGTATAAAAATAACTAAAACCCGAGCTGATACCTGGATCTCTAACTATTTTGCCTAAGAAAGGGAGGGCAAATAATTTAAATCGAGGCCTCCTTTTCAAGTAAAGGTTTCTTTTTTGGGAGCAGGGACAGGGAAGAGCATTATCCTTAACTAGATGAGCTCCATGACTTCCATCTCACACACACGCACCTGCCTGTCCACAGCATCTCCATCTGTACCCTCCACTCCCCTGCTACTTCCCAAGCTGGGGCAGGCGGTTACGGTCCTGTTGTGGCTAGAACTCCTTGCAGGAGCACACTAAAGCGAATGCTCGCTCTTTCTCAGGGGCGGCCGCTTTCATTCCTCCCAGGCTTTGCAAATGCGATACCCACTGCTCAGCAGACACGTTGATGGTGGTGGCGAGGGCAGAGGGCATTTATTCCTTCTTATCTTTCAAGATTTCACTCTGCAGACACTTTCCCTGGGACGCCTCTCCTGGCAATGCCCCATGACTAGCGGCCTTCATTCTTTCTTCCGTGACATCCCAGATCCCTGTCCATTGTACTGAAAGTGTCGATGCTCACAGTTTTCTGTGTTAACAGACTCTGCTCTCAGTAGGCAGGACTCATTCATATTTACCCTTTTACCCTTCTTTCTGCCCATTGCTCTGTTTCAAGGCTGCACTCAAATACCTCTTCCTTCACTGAACTTTCTTACGTCCCTCTGAAGAATGTGCTCAAACTCATCCAAATGGCTCCTACACTGTTTTTATATTCTGCTGTGTGTGACCTTATCCGGTGTGGCTCTCCCCACCTGCTACCACCTCCTGGAGAGCACAGTGCATTTACACTTACTCTTCTGTCTCTCCAACATCGTAGCTGCTTCTTGCAATCCAGAAGGGGCTCCGATCATGGTGCTGAGTGAATCGAACACCACTTCTCTAAATGTTCTCCTCTGTTATTACAAAATATAATAGGAGAAATTTCACAATTGATGTTTGTATTTCTTTTTGCACGGTGAGGGGGCAAGAAAACTTCAGGGCTCTCCTACCCTGAGTTTATGTCAGGCAAGAGTCAATATGAGACATAAATGTAAGAGAATTTAGGGGCTTACTTAGGAAGAACTCATACAAATATATACATAAAATGTCTTATACATTATTAAAGTATTCAATATAAATATAGCAATGGAAAACAAAATATGCATTTATCAGTTACACAACGATAAATTTAGGAGGGGGGCATGACTATTCAGCTTTACCAAGGGCTCTCTCTTCTGATATGACCCTAATCCCCAGGCATTTCTGATTCATCACATAGCACATCCATCCTCATGCTGAGGTCACATCCTCATAGGCTGCGTCACCCCATGCTCATACCTGCTTGCCAAATTATTTATGAATAATAATAATGAACACTTACTGAACACTTAAGACATACCACTTTCTGGTTGAGCACTTTACAAGGACTGGCTCACTTAATTTGCATTCCATGAGTTAAGTACTGGTGTGATTCACAACTTATGGATGAGGAGATCGAAACTTAGAGAAGATGACTGACTTGCCCAACGCTACATGGCAACAATGAGCTGAGCTCAATTCAGACCCAGGCAGTTAGTCTTCGAAGCCTGGATGCTTAATACAGAGATGTAGCAGCTCATGTACTGAAATTGTGCTCTTTATAGAAGAATAGTTTGTCTGAAAAAATGAAATAGAATAGAATTTCCCAGTGAAGCACACATAACTTAGATCACCTGCCTCTCAAACAATGAAGCACCTCTATGCCATAGTATCTGCCAGCTACCATCCTAAAGTCAATTTTGTGTTTGAAGGAGGATCCCCAGGCCAAGCATCTAATAAGCCAAGACTCAAAGGTAGTGATGGTACTAGGGACCACTGCAGACTTTCCCTCTGGTTGTGAAGAGTTCCAAACAGGAAATGGCATACAGAATCCTGTGTTTTGCCATCCTCACCAGAAAATGAATTTGAGCTATAATTGCTAACTGTAACATGTGACTTCTGCCAGAGTGCTCCACTCTCTTCCAGAACACCCTGTTTGGCTAAAGAAGCACTGTAATTGTCCTGCCCTAGGAATAGGCAAACAGTAGTGAAATATTTATTGAATGAAGCCAACCTTACTTGGTCCTCCTCACCCTTCAGTCAGAACATGCATATGAAAATTATGAAAAACATCAAAAACTAATGATGTACTATCTGTTGGCTAATTGAACATAATAAAAAATTATGAAAAATGTATTCTGGAACGTTTAATGGTGACAATGGGCTTTACTTGATTCCCTGACTGTAAATGATCCAATTATCCTAAGGTGTGGAAGTTGTTCTCTGGGTGTCACGGTCTAGGGTCAAATTAGGGTTTGTTTCCCATAGATGGCTAGAACCTCAGCCTTACATGATAGTGCATAACTGAGCTTTTGCTACTTTGAGTTTTCTGAAAGCTAAGTGAATGAAAAATGAATGAAGTGCTTCCTCATATGTAATCAGAGAGGAATGGACTAGCTGATCTCTAGCCTTGTTTGTAATATTCTTAGAATTCCTGTAGCTGGAGGAGTTTGGGGGAACTCTGCATCCATAGGGAAGCATACAACACACTTCTGAGAAGTAAGGCTTAGAGAAAAATACCATCCCGAAATTGTAGGAGACAGCCAGGGGTTGAAGTGTTGAAATGGAGGTATATCCTTTGCCTGTTATATCCTATCTATTTTCTTCTTAGTTTCTTTAAAAGTGAAATGATTGAGCCCTGGCCAGAAAACATGGTTTGTTCATTGTTGCATATCATTGCAATATCTTATAGTATCACCATTTCTGTGTCCCAATTACTTTCAGGAAAGCTAAAAATTCTAGACTACTAGAACTTCAATAAAGTCTTAGAGATGATTACATCTCTATTCAATCGTTTTCTTTTCTTTTTTTTTTTTCTTTTAAAGCAGTGGGAGAGTTTAAGCCCTACTCTAAGTACATATTCAACAGATAGAGAGCTATCTTCATTGAAACACCTGTCTGCCACTCCAACTGGTGCCCCCCCACCCACACACATCCTAGTCTCCCTCTTTTAGTAATTCTTTAACATTTTAACACAGCTTCCAAGGATCAAAAAAGTAGTTTCCACACAATGGAACAGGCTCAACTTTAGGATTCTGCAGATGAAGAAGCTGAGGGTCAGGGTAAAGCAAGTCAAGCATTCAGGTGAGACTTGAGTCATGAAGAGAACCCAGGTTTTCTGATTCTTGTGCCAAGACACTTCTCAGAATTACAGGTTATCAAATATGCAAAAGTACTTTAATCTCATCAGAGAATAAAATTCACTTTATAAAGCCTATCCATCTTAGAATTGATTAATACTGTAAGGAAGGAACATAATACTATATGGGAAAAAGCCGATTCTCCTCCAAAACAAAATAAACAAAAAACACAGAGGCTTAGATGTTTAAGAAACCTGTACAATTATACTTTAGAATCATACCAAACTGAAAATGATGGCAACATTTGGGAAAGGGACCAGGACTAGAGCTGGTAGTCAAGAGGATATTAATTTTTTTTAAATTACATATAATCCTTAAAGAGAATGTATTCCAGCATCCCTCATGGAATAGATTAAACAAACAAACAAACAAAAACGCCCAGAAACACTTGTATCATTGATGTGTACCCCCTCCAATCTGCATGCAGTGATATCTAACTGACCTACAGGCAAAATCCCTTCCACAACATCTGGATGATCCAGCCAACCAGGGACAGAGTTCTAACCTACACCATCACTTGAGGCCACACTAACATTCATCCACAAGTACCCAGGAGAACTGCCAGGTTTCACTGCCCTCAGATCTTCCAATTTTGTTTAAAAAGCAAAGTAATATTGGAAAAACTGTCAGTCTCATCCACAATCTTAAAACAGCCCCTTCCCTTGGGATGCCTGGGTGGCTCAGTCGGTTAAGTGTGGGTCTTTGGCTCAGGTCATGATCTAGGGGTCCTGGGATCCAGCCCTGGGAATGGGTTCCCTGCTCAGCAGGGAGCCTGCTTCTCCCTCTCTCTCTGCCTGCTCATGCACATGTGCTCTCTTGCTCGCAAATAAAATAAAATCTTAAAAAAAAAAATTGTCCCTTCCCTGAATTCTTACATGCGTCGATGAACCCAGTATAAATTAAAACACTCAGATCCTTTTTGGCTTGCATCTTTCTGTGGCACTGGTGGCATCTGAATATGTGGTAACAGGTGCTGCAAGATATTCACCAGAATCCAAGCCTGATTCTTCGTAATCAGGCATAATGTGCAGCTCCCGTGAAGTTAATCTAATTACTAGAAATAGAGTGTAGCACTATAGTGTAATGGTCCATGCATTCACTCATTCAACAATTATTTATGTTATGTTGTGTCTCCCATGTTCCAGGCCTTGTTCTGGGCCTGGGCAATAAAAGAGAGATAGGGAAAAACAAAACAAAACAAAACAACAAAACAACAAAAACAACTATAAAATTGCTGTTCTTGCAGAGCCTAAATTACAGTGGGGAGAGACATACTGTAAACATAGACACAAATGTATAATTTTTCAGGGATGGTAAATGCCTTGAAGGAAAAGAAAAGAGTAAGGGGGACAGAGAGTGAAGATGGGGTGTTCAACTTTACATAGCACGGTCAGAGAATGGCCGCTATGATCAGACATTTGAGAATACACTGGAATGATAGAAAGCGGGCAGGTATGTATGGTAAGAAAGAGTATTACAGGCAGTGGCAAGAGCAAGTACCAGGATATTAAATGAGGTCCAAGCTCAGAGTGTGTGACTCACAGGAAGGAGGTGAGCACACCTAGGGCAGAGGCTAAAAACAAGGAGAGCGGGAACAGAGTTGGCCACTTCATGAAGATAACAGCACCTACACCACCCTGAGCCTCACAGCCCATGTTAAGCCTTTGGAAGGTTCTGAGAGGGGGAGGCATATTAGTAACATCTTTTTTTTTTTAAGATTTTATTTATTTATTCATGAGAGACAGAGAGAGAGAGAGAGAGAGAGAAGCAGAGGGAGAAGCAGGCTCCCAAGGAGCAGGGAGCCCGATGCGGGACTCATCCCAGGACCCTGGGATCATGACCTGAGCCGAAGGCAGACGCTTAGCCATCTGAGCCACCCAGGTGCCCAATTAGTAACATCTTAATAGCACAAAGGTTCCAGGAGTTTAGTTTCCCTGCCTGTAAAAAGGGGATAAAATGGTATCCATTTTCATAGGATTGTTGGAAGGGTTAAAGGAGATGCTCCCTGAAAAGTTCTCGATGTATAGCAAGAATTTATCAATGTAAGCAGTTATTATTATAGGTGGTCGTTGGTTTAACAGCATTTGCTTCCAAGGAACAGATTTAGGAGATATAATCTGAAGGTCCAAAGGGCGAAAATGATATAGAACATAATAGATTACTGACTTAGAACAACTTATCTGAAATCCCAGAGGAAGGAAAAAAATATAAAGGGAAGTGAGATACAGCATGGTTTCTTAAAACAGAGCATTCTCCTTGATATAATATTCCTAGAAGATATTTAGCAGGACACATTGATAATGGTGGGGCCTGTGAAATTTGTATGTTGGACTTTAGGGAATGAAACATGATATACTTGAAAGCACTCTTACCCTCACAAAACATCAGAAAACACTGCTTGAGGGAGGTGAGTCGGTGGCATATTATTTTAGAGAACTCGACTTATTTCTGACTAGAACTTAGATCTGATACCATGACCCAGATTCGTCCTAAAATATTTTGGTCCTATAATTCATTATTTCTCAACCCCCAAAGCCACCCAAATTAATTTTCTACACATATCCCTACTTTTTACATTCCTACTTTTTCAAACTATAATTCTCTCCTCTCAGAAATGATGTCCTCTAATTCACCTCCACTAAGCACCATTTTCAGTTTTCAATTGAAACTGGAGCCGGCTCCAGTTTCTAATTGCACCAATAACTCCTTCAACTCAAGGCCTTTATACTTCCCTTACTTCAGAACAGTTAGTGTTTCTATGTCTACCTTACAAGGAAAGCGATGAGGGGTCACCCTTCCAAGAGGAGACAACATCAGGTCTCGTCACAGTAATGGGCTCTGAAGTTGCCAGTGCAGGCTTTGCCAATGACCTGCTGAGTGACCTTGGGCAAGTTGCCCAACATCTCTGGGCTGTTCTTTAATAATACTGATTGACTTCACAAGGTTGCTGGGAGGAATCATAATCAACCTGATTGTGAAACACTCAGTCAAGAGAATACTTTATAAATATTTACTAATATACAATGAGCTCATTTCATCTGAGAGCCAAAGAATTTGCATCATCAGAGAAAACACTATCCAGACCCTGAAATAGTAGTCACTGTTGTACCTGAAATGGATCTTTTACTCTTAAATACAAGTCTACTGGCATTTTGGGATGGTTTGGGTTTCTTATCGTAAGTGATGGGAGTGAATGGGATCAGAGAAGTTTAGTTACCCTCTAAACAAAGAAAACAGCGATTCTAGCCCATTAAAGCAGTAAAATGATATGCAGGGGAAAAGCATTTAACACTCCTGTAATAACATGTGTGTACAACTGAGCTTATCACTCAACAAACCAGATGAATTGGGAACAATATATTACAGACACCGTGCTGGACACTGAGGATGAAATATAAAATAAGAAAGACTCCAGTCTTAAGGAGCATGCATTTTAGCGTAAGAGACAATCAATCCCACCAATAAGATTATATGATATTTTGTTGTTTATATAAGTTCTCAGATGAAAACAAAACAGGACAGGGGTGCCTGGGTGGATCAGTTAAGCGTCCGACTCTCGATTTTGGCTCAGGTCATGATCTCAGGGTCGTGAGATCGAGTCTCTCGTCCAGCTCTGTGCAGCCTGCTTAAGATTCTCTCTCTCCCTCTGTCCACCCCACCCCCTGTGCTCTCTCACTCTCTCTTCCTCCCTCCCCCCCTAAAAAAAAAAAAGATAAAACAAAACAGGGTATGGCTATAAAAAGTGACAGCATGGTGACTGCTTTAATTTGGATGGCCTTGGAAGACCTCTCTGGGCAGATGAATTAAGCTGGGGAGGGAAATGGGTGTACATGTAAAGCAGAAGAAATGATAGGTTCAAAGGCTTTAAGGTATATTCAAGGAACCAAAGAAAGTTGCACACTTATAGCTCAGAGGGTGATGAGTAGAGCGAAGCAGGCAGGAGCTAGATCAGGCAAAAAGCCTTCCCTGGAGGATAGCGTAAGAAGGTTGGATTTTCTCATTTGTGAGATGGGAAGGCACACAAGGGATGTGTTCAAAAATATGACAGAAACTGACAACATTTTTTAAATGGTCATTTTGACTGCTATGTGTAGAATAAACTAGAGAATGGCAGAAGTAGGAAAGCAGGAAGTCCAGTTAGGGGATAGGATGCCTTGGACAGAGGACTTAGACTAGGAGCCGTGCTTAGGCTTCGTTTTTCAGCGAGGACTACTTACAGGTCATCATCAAGTTATCAATTTCACCAGAACATATCTTGAATATCCCCCCTAATTAGCTTGTAATTATTTTTATCAACAATTTCTAATAATTTCTCTTTGTTATTTACAACATCTTCCAGTTACAGTAATTTTTTCAGTTTACACTTTTTAGTGTAATCCTGATTCAGTATGTGAATGTTCCTTTTCATGTAGGACTAGGCAACTGCTGTGATTTCTGATTACAGATACCTTGTATGGGATGTGGCTTCTTTGACACTGAGGGTGAAGTTTTTTATAATCAACATGAATAATTCAGTAGTGTATTAGTTGTGCTTTATTATTACCATTTACTTCAACTTGAACTATAGTTTGAGAGTTATGGACTTTTTTTTTTTTTTTTAATCAGCAGAAGCTCATCCATCACTTTGTATCCAAGGGAGCTACCAGGTTATAAAGTTTGCTATTTATAGCAACAATTGCGATTCGAAATGAGAATTAGTATTTTGTTCCCCTGCCATCTAACCTTAGGTCAGGCACAGGATCTACAATGGAATTTTACAGGAAGTGAAATGAAAGCACACAGCTGGAGATTAATGCCAGAGCAAGTGCTCAAGGGAACGCACTCTCTGGCTCATTCCCAGAAGAAAAATGGTCAGTAATGTGGATTGTGTGTCAAAGCTACGTGGAGGGGTGGCAGAGAAATGACAGACAGGATGCCCCAGCATTTCCACATCAGGCTGCATGAGCCTAATTCTCTGAAAATGAAGGATGATCTCCCAAAATTCTGTTCAGAGATTGCCTTGGGAAAGAAGTCTCCAGGACTTGTTAAATCTTCAGCTCTTTATTGAGTATCATTTATGTGGTTAGCTGTAAAGCTATACTTCCCTCCCACATTGCAATGTAATTTCTTGTGTCCCTTGCAAATTACCACCACCATCAGCACCCACTTAATCAGTCCCTTCATGCTGTACCCAAATATGTGGTGCTTTCATTAAGAGGGTGTTCTAGAGCAAGGTGCCCATGGACAGAGACTGCACCTGTATGGTGTCCTCTGCATAGCCCCCAGCATAAGGCCTTCAGTAATTAGGTATTTAACTAATTTTTTCTTATAGTGATAAGGCTAATGAGAATCTGTTGCTATTTTCATACCTCTGAAGACATTTCAGCTCTTGTTTGCTTTAAAATGTGTTTGAAAATCCTGAGAGAGACCTTTTCTTTTTTGCCACAGCTGGGTTTTTATACAAATGATGAATAATAACCAATCTTCCCTAAAATCCAGGGAGCAAAATTCAGGATGCTTAATGGGCTTTAGGAGAAAATTCAAACATCAGTCTATTTTTGAAGAGGTAACATTCTAGTCAAAAAATGGACAGAGCCCTTGGCAAACAAAACAAAACAAAACAAATAAAAAAAAAACACCACAGAAAAAGTTTGGTGAACAGTGGAAAACAAAATAAATATTTGATCTACTCATCATGAGAGACTTCTAGGACCTGATGGACTAGAATTCTGGAGAAGGACCAGGGAATATGCAGATTCTGGAAGAATCTAGTCCCTCTGGAAAGCCAATCTCATCTTGCAGAGTCAAGAAGCACTTGTGCATTAAAGAGGAATCATCTGCTCCGTGCAGAACCCTGGGCTGGTGCTGCGGTGCAGAGAAGAGAAGCAAAGGGACGGAGCATGCCTAAAAAAGCAGGGCTTCTTCCAAAGCACCTGGCAAGGTGCTCTTACAGACATACTTTCCTATTTTCCAGATGATGAAAACAAGGCTCCAAGAATGGAGGGAACCTGTCCATACTTAGGCAACTGATAATGGGCAGAACTTGGTTTCAAATGTCAATCTGGCTGACTCCCAAGTCCATAATCATAACCTCTACCTTACACTCTCTCTGCAACACACAACCCAAGAATGAACTGAATACTGCAGGTCTCCCTGACCCTCACTCCTTACCTATGCATATCCCTATGGTATAAATGGCCAGATTTGTATATGACCTAGGGAATGTGTTTTTGATTAGTTGGTAAACCTATATAAGCAGGCCAAGAACAGATAGGGCTTCTTTTAAAGGTCCAGAGAAAAGCAACCACTATTTCTAAGCTGAAAAATTTCTCTTGTCACTTCGCTGGTATTTCTCATCTAGGGTGCCACAATCTCCTAGGGGACCCTTTGTAAATTTGTGGGATGTTTTAAAATTGTCATAATGACTGGGGGGAGCACAGAGTATGGGCCAGGAGATGCTAGATATCACCACACATAATGTTCAAATATTACAGTAGGCTTTCCTATAGCTGGAAAAATATCTCTAGAGTCAAACTCTATTTTATATATCAACATATATTATTTTGAATTTTTAACATATACTAAGTTTTACAGAATCTAACTTCCATTTACCTCAAGGGAAGACTGAATTCTTTTTCAAAATTTTATTGAGAACTTTTCCAAGAGCTGTTCACCATTTCTTTTTTTTTTTAAGATGTTATTTATTTATTTTAGAGAGAGATGGGGGAGTCACTGGGAGAGAAAGACTTTCAAGGAGACTCCGCACTGAGTGCAGAGCCAGACTTGGGGCTGGATCTCACGACCCCAAGATCATGATCTGAGCCAAAACCAAGAGTCGGACACTCAACCAACTGAGCCACCCAGGAGCCCCTCACCATTTCTTAAAATCACATAACTGAGAACCATGCTGCAAATGGAAACTGGGTTGCCAATCCTACCCATTTGTATCAGTCTTCATCATTCTCTTCTTTTGGGCAACTTGACTTCTAATAGTGTAGGATCTGTACTCTCACATACTAAAATAAATGAACAAATGTATTCACGTATTATACATTATACTTCTTTTATCTTCATATTATAGATGATCTATTTTTATTACATTTTAATGATGTGTGTGGGTGAGTATGGTAGGCAGAATCTGGCCTCCCCCCTCCAAAGATGTCCTTCCCTAATGAATATGTTAGATTGCACGACAAAAGGAACACTGCATATATAATTGAGGTTACTAATCACTTAACCTTAAAATAGGGAGCTTATCCTGGATTATCTGGATGGGCCCAATCTAATCACATGTGCTCTTAAAGGCAGGGGAAAAAAAAAGAAAGAAAAGCAGAAGAGTAAGCCAGAGAGTAAGCATGAGAAGGATACTAGGTGCCATTGCTGGATTGAAAATGGAGAAGCCATACATGGAGGCTAAAGAGTCCTACTAAAGAATGACTGGGTCAACCAAGAAATTAAAGAAGAATTAAAAAAATTCATGGAAACCAATGAAAATGAAAACACAACTGTTCAAAATCTTTGGGATACAGCAAAGGCAGTCCTGAGAGGAAAGTATATAGCAATACAAGCCTTTCTCAAGAAACAAGAAAGGTCTCAAATACACAACCTAACCCTACACCTAAAGGAGCTGGAGAAAGAACAGCAAATAAAGCCTAAACCCAGCAGGAGAAGAGAAATCATAAAGATCAGAGCAGAAATCAATGAACTAGAAACCAAAAGAACAGTAGAACAGATCAACGAAACTAGGAGCTGGTTCTTTGAAAGAATTAACAAGATTGATAAACCCCTGGCCAGACTGATCAAAAAGAAAAGAGAAATGACCCAAATCAACAAAATCATGAATGAAAGAGGAGAGATCACAACCAACACCAAAGAAATACAAACAATTATAAGAAAATATTATGAGCAACACTATGCCAGCAAAGGAGATAACCTGGAAGAAATGGGTGCATTCCTAGAGATGTATCTACTACCAAAATTTGAACTAGGGAGAAAGAGAAAACCAGAAGAGACCTATAACCATTAAGGAAATTGAAGGAGTCATCAAAAATCTCCCAACAGACAAAAGCCCAGGGCCAGATTGCTTCCCAGGGGAATTCTATCAGACATTTCAAGAAGAATTAATACCTATTCTCCTGAAACTGTTCCAAAGAATAGAAATGGAAGGAAAACTTCCAAACTCATTTTATGAGGCCAGCATTACCTTGATCCCCAAACCAGACAAAGACCCCATCAAAAAGGAGAATTACAGACCAATATCCTCGATGAACATGAATGCAAAAATTCTCACCAAAATACTATCCAATAGGATCCAACAGTACATTAAAAGGATTATTCATCATGACCAAGTGGGATTTATCCCTGGGCTGCAAGGATGGTTCAACATCCGCAAATCAATCAACGTGATACAATACATTAACAAAAGAAAGAACAAGAATCCTATGATCCTCTCAACTGATGCAGAAAAAGCATTTGACAAAGTACAGCATCCTTTCTTGATCAAAACTCTTCAGAGTATAGGCATAGAGGGTACATACCTCAATATCATAAAAGCCATCTATGAAAAACCTACAGCGAATATCATTCTCAATGGGGAAAAGCTGAGAGCTTTCCCCCTAAGGTCAGGAACGCGGCAGGGATGTCCACTCTCACCACTGCTATTCAACATACTATTAGAAGCCCTAGCCACAGCAATCAGACAACAAAAAGAAATCAAAGGCATCCAAATCGGCAAAGAGGAAGGCAAACTCTCACTCTTTGCAGATGATATGATACTGTATGTGGAAAACCGAAAAGACTCCACCCCAAAACTGCTAGAACTCATACAGGAATTCAGTAAAGTAGCAGGATATCAAATCAATGCACAGAAATCAGTGGCATTCCTATACACCAACAACAAGACAGAAGAGACACAAATCAAGGAGTTGATCCCATTTACAATTGCACCCAAAACCATAAGATACCTAGGAATAAATTTAACCAAAGAGGCAAAGGATCTGTACTCAGAAAACTATAAAATACTCATGAAAGAAATTGAAGAAGACACAAAGAAATGGAAAAACGTTCCATGCTCATGGATTGGGAGAACAAACATTGTGAAGTTGTCAGTGCTACCTAGAGCAATCTACACATTCAATGCAATCCCCATCAAAATACCATCCACTTTTTTCAAAGAAATGGAATGAATAATCCTAAAATTTGTATGGAACCAGACGAGACCCCGAACAGCCAGAGGAATATTGAAAAAGAAAAGCAAAGATGGTGGAATTACAATTCCGGACTTCCAGCTCTATTACAAAGCTGTCATCATCAA
>NW_027397082.1:13819935-13858125 GCF_003265705.2 Callorhinus ursinus | reverse complement strand
ATGCAATCCCCATCAAAATACCATCCACTTTTTTCAAAGAAATGGAATGAATAATCCTAAAATTTGTATGGAACCAGACCAGACCCCGAACAGCCAGAGGAATATTGAAAAAGAAAAGCAAAGATGGTGGAATCACAATTCCGGACTTCCAGCTCTATTACAAAGCTGTCATCATCAAGACAGTATGGTACTGGCACAAAAACAGACACATAGATCAATGGAACAGAATCGAGAGCCCAGAAATGGACCCTCAACTCTATGGTCAACTCATCTTTGACAAAGCAGGAAAGAATGGCCAATGGAAAAAAGACAGTCTCTTCAATAAATGGTGTTGTGAAAATTGGACAGCCACATGCAGAAGAATGAAACTGGACCACTTCCTTACACCACACACAAGAATAGACTCCAAATGGTTGAAAGACTTAAACGTGAGACAGGAGTCCATCAAAATCCTAAAGGAGAATACAGGCAGCAACCTCTTCGACCTCAGCCGCAGCAACTTCTTCCTAGAAACATTGCCAAAGGCAAGGGAAGCCAGGGCAAAAATGAACTATTGGGATTTCATCAAGATAAAAAGCTTTTGCACAGCAAAAGAAACAGTCCACAAAACCAAAAGACCACCGACAGAATGGGAGAAGATATTTGCAAATGACATATCAGATAAAGGGCTAGTATCCAAAATCTATAAAGAACTTCTCAAACTCAACACCCAAAGAACAAATAATCCAATCAAGAAATGGGCAGAAGACATGAACAGACATTTTTCCAAAGAAGACATCCAAATGGCCAGCCGACACATGAAAAAGTGCTCAACATCGCTCGGTATCAGGGAAATCCAAATCAAAACCTCAATGAGATACTACCTCACACCCGTCAGAATGGCTAAAATTAACAAGTCAGGAAACGACAGATGTTGGCGGGGATGTGGAGAAAGGGGAACCCTCCTACACTGTTGGTGGGAATGCAAGCTGGTGCAGCCACTCTGGAAAACAGTATGGAGGTTCCTCAAACAGTTGAAAATAGAGCTACCCTACAACCCAGCAATTGCACTACTGGGTATTTACCCCAAAGATACAAATGTAGGGATCCGAAGGGGTACGTGCACACCAATGTTTATAGCAGCAATGTCCACAATAGCCAAACTGTGGAAAGAGCCAAGATGCCCATCGACAGATGAATGGATAAAGAAGAAGTGGTATATATACACAATGGAATATTATGCAGCCATCAAAAGGAATGTGATCTTGCCATTTGCAACGACGTGGATGGAACTGGAGGGTGTTATGCTGAGTGAAATAAGTCATTCAGAGAAAGACATGTATCACATGACCTCACTGATATGAGGAATTCTTAATCTCAGGAAACAAACTGAGGTTTGCTGGAGTGGTGGGGGGTGGGACGGATTGGGTGGCTGGGTGATAGACATTGGGGAGGGTATGTGCTAATGTGAGCACTGTGAATTGTACAAGACTGATGAATCACAGATCTGTACTTCTGAAACAAATAATGCAATATATGTTAAGAAAAAAAAAGAAGAAGTTAGCAGCAGGGGAAGAATGAAGGGGAGTAAGTCGGAGGGGGAGACGAACCATGAGAGACGATGGACTCTGAAAAACAAACTGAGGGTTCTAGAGGGGAGGGGGGTTGGGGGATGTGTTAGCCTGGTGATGGGTATTAAAGAGGGCACATTCTGCGTGGAGCACTGGGTGTTATGCACAAACAATGAATCATGGAACACTACATCAAAAACTAATGATGTAATGTATCGTGATTAACATAACAGTAAAAAATTTTAAAAAAATGTTTTCTATATTTATAACAATGTATTTTGAGAAAAGGTTCCAGGTGTTTGAGACTCTACAGGATAAGCAAAGAGGAGGCTAACAAACAGGGAAGAAGAAAAAAAATGGAATGAAAATTTCAAAATTCCTCGGTGTGAGTGCACAGAATCAGTGCTAGCCTAACAACCAAGCAGGAACTCCACTTTCCAAAACAGAGAAAGGACCAGTTACTTCGAACAGAAAGGTCCAGTGGAAAGAGCATGGGTTGTGGAGATGGCTAGACCTTTATTCATGTGCTGAGTGATTCACTCACAAGGTGACTCTAAGTAATTTCTCCATCTTCCTCAAGTTTTGGTATCTTTCTTTGCAACTGAGAATGGTATCTAGTCTTCAGGATGGTGGTGAAAATTAAAAGAACTATTATGATTTTTGGCACACTGTAGCTATTTAATAAATATCTATTCTTCTGTTCTCTGTTAGAAACAAAAGTTCCAAGGGTGATAAATATATTTTAAGTTGACTAATTCCCACCCCTGGTCTTTAACCTTTTCAGAGAGAAGAGCTTGCATCCCATTAATTTTTAAAGGCCAGAAAAGGAAATTCATTAACATCTCTTAGTCATTTGTTCCAGTAACATCATTTATACCAGGAATGCCTTCTTCAGATCCCACCTAATAAAACTCAAGCCTATTATCCATCCACAACATGTACTTATGGAGAAGAGAAAAATTAAATTGAGATAACTAAAGGTAGTTAAAGACCAATGGGCTTAATAGCAAGAGCTGAGAAGATTAAAATTTGTTGCCAGCCTACGAACCCACCATTCTTAAATAGATTTCTTACCTGGTATCCTATCAAACCCCAGCGGATTAGTAATAATTATGGTGCCAACTGCCTTTTGATATGTCTGTATTCATTCAACCACATGTACTGAACATTTGATTATTTGCCACAGGTCCTGTAAATACCTTGGACACAGAAAGGAATATGAATTGGCCCAGTTCCCTCTAGGATTTCTAAGGGAAATCTCATGTGAAGAGAAATCTGAGTTACTATCAGATGCTCAATAAAAGTAGCAAATACCTAAATTCTCTGCCTATAGGTTTACTGTGGTTACTCTTGGGTTGTCTGTGTATCATTCTCATCTTTAACAAGGTAGCTGCAGAACGGCTTGCAGTTCATCTGGTTCTACCAACCTGATTCTGGGCATAATGTTAGGAATACTGTCTAGATCAGGGTTTAGCAAACTGTTCTCTGTAAATGGCCAGACACTAAATATGCTCAGCTTTTTTTTTTTTTGAAGATTTTATTTATTTATTTGACAGAGAGAGACACAGCAAGAGAGGGAACACAAGCAGGGGGCGTGGCAGGGGGAGAAGCAGGCTTCCCGCAGAGCAGGGAGCCCGATGCGGGGCTTGATCCCGGGACCCTGGATCATGACCTGAGTCGAAGGCAGACGCTTAACGACTGAGCCACCCAGGTGACCCAAATATGCTCAGCTTTGTGGGCCATAGTCTCCCTTGCAATTCAACTCTATCACTGTAGCAGGAAAGCAGTCATAGACAATACACAGATAGGGTAGCTGTGGTCTAATAAAACTATTATTTATGAAAATAGAGTGGTAGGCAGAATTTGGCCATAACTTGATGACTCTGTTCTACAGTCCAGATTCTTTAGACTAGATTTCCTGGTTACACACTCAATCTAAAAGAAAAAATAGGATCCAGTGTTGAGCAATTTAGAGATTTACTTTTTTACTCAGCTTTTTATCCTGAGGATTTTTCACACACACACACACACACACACACACACACACACACACACACACACACAGTCTAATGGGATAGGAAGGGAATGACAAAACCAAACCAAAAGCAGTGGGTCTCCTGATAGAAGGCTTTTCTAAAGAATTTTAATACGAATGGGATAAATAGCATATTACATTTTCTGGAGATGTAGCCCAGGGCTGGATTTGGAGCTCTGGAGTAAGTGGCCCCTTGATGACTGCTGAGGTTGAATGACTCAATTAAAAAAACCAAACAACAACATCAAAAAAACAGCAAAACCTTTATGGACTCAAAGTGAACAACTGTCACCACATATGCATTAGAAGTCATATCACTTTGCCCACAAAAGCCAGATGATATGCAGAAATAACTGCTGAAAGTCTCAGAAGATGTTCAATATAAGGTGTCCCAAGCATGCTTAGGAGAAACCTACCCAGCCTGCTCCCTTAGCCATTTGTAGAGTCATTGACATTTCAGAGTAAGCAGATGTCTTTCAATCTGATTTGATTTTAGAAGAGCCACTTGCCACCAATCTCAGATATGTGTCTGATCTACATAAGCATGTTATAAGCCCTAAGAGGACCTCTGAATGAGGGGCGAGGTCCCTAAGTTTAGAATATATTATCAGAAATATTAATAACATCTTCATTTTTTTTCCTTTTACCCTTTGAAAGAGTTTTCATTTCTCTTTCATCTAGCAGGTTCTGTCATGCTTAAAGATTGAATGGGACACATAAGACCTAATGTGCACAATCATAAAACATAATTAGCAAATCTATCAACCAATGATCTTGGTTGCATCTCTGTTACCAGCTCTACTTATTTCTTTGACTTAAGCTTCTCTGACTCAGAGGAAAGAAAATAATGATGTTTCTGACCTTGCACAAGTAAAGTGACCCTTCTTCATACGGTGTCACAGCAGGAAGAATCTGGTGTATTCACTCTTTTTATATTTTGGCATCTCTAATCAAGGCACAAATTCTTGCTCAAACTTCACAATGCACCCATAGCTGGAGTTCTGTGCCAATGAATTATTATTTTCCTTGCCGAACACATCAGCCATCTCTCAGACCACATCTCTGTAACACTGCTTCCTCTCCTTAATTCTGTGAGCTACTCAGCATCTAGGCGAGTTCTCAAAACTTACTCCTTCCTCCCTGATTCCTTCTCTTTCTCTATCCTTCATTCTCTCTCTCTCTCTCATTTGAAACATATTCATAGCACTGTTACCATGCACTATGAGATGTGGGGCTCTTGGATTCTAGTGATGTTGAAAACTTAACATTCAATCCCTTCATACAAGATTGCAAATAGTCCAGCCTCATCTATTGTGGAATGCAGAACTTTCTTTCCCTCAAACAGGTTTCAAAATAATACAAGAGTATCCATCTGGCAGATGAGGGGCCTTAACTTTCACATTCTTTTTATTTTTCCTCTCTTTTAAATTTATGGACACCATTTAGGGAGATTTCAATTCCCATTAATAATATGTGCAATTGATCTACATTTAAAAGAATTTAATCATGTCTTAGTGACAAATTTAGCTTAAAGCAGAGCTACACTTAGGACTTTCAAGTAAATTTCTGTTGAAAAGGTCAATTTCTAACATTTGTCAGTTAAAACCCATACCAGACAAATTAAATTTTCCTCCACTTGTCTGGAGCACACACACTTTCAATACTGAGTATCACCAGTGGTTGTCAATTAGGAAAACGACCCAAACAACAGAGACTGAGAACATTTTTTAAGACCTGGATATTTATTTATTTATTCAATATTTATTATTTATTCAATTTACTCTAACTCTTGAATAAATAAATAAATATTAGCTTTTTCATACTAAAAAGCTATCTCAAGATGGTAATGGAAAAACAAAACAGAACATTATCTTACTGGATAATTAAAATCATTTCAATGACATAAGCACTTGAACATCTATTACTGAGGAAAGAAGTAGGGGGAGGTTTTAAACCCTCACTGAAGCTTATGAATTTCACTACGGATACAAAAGCACATGAACAACTGGAAATTAACATGGGACAAGGTTTGATAAAATTATGGTCCTCATGTTATGGTGAAGACAGTGCTTGGGACAGCAGAAAAATTTATGTGTTGGATTTCTGGGAAAGCTTTATGTAACAGGCAGGATATCATCAACAGTCACAGATAGGCAGTGCTATTGTAATCACATTATTTTTTTTTTCTTTTGGTTCTCTATGTTTTCAAATTTTATATCATACATCAATTATTTTATCAAAAATGTAATAAAAACTTTTAAAGAGAGAGAGCTTGGAGGAAAAAGAAGGAAAGAAAAAAGACTCCCTTTTCACTTTCCTCAGGTCAGTCTCATATCCAATAGGACTGCATGTCCTGGTTTCTCTGCTTTTTGGCCCTTAATTATTAAATGGTTCATAATTTACTCTAAAGGAAAGGACTCAGGGCCAAACATCTAAAGATGATTTTTGTCCATGAGGTCAGCAGCAAAGGAGTGAGATTTGGCAGGCCCAACAACAAGACTGCATTTATTGTTGCAACAAACCTGAGCGACTAAGAAGGCTATCTCTAAGCACCCCCAGGGTAAGGAAGTAAAGGACAGCCTCAGAGTAGGGGAAGCAGACACACTCATTGTGCCATTCACGTCCTTATCTTCTGATAAAGAAGACGACAAGGGAGTCATAGCTGTGAATTTTTGTTGTTTGTTCTTAGAAATCCTTAAAATCGACTATTACACACACACACACACACACACACACACACACACACACTCATCTGGCGTTGAGGGGCAAGACTAACTAAGCTGTCCCAAGATTATAGAGGAGGTTGTCTTTTCCAAGCACCCTGTGATTACTATCGATCTGTTCAGCTCATTGCAACTCAACCTTACCACACTGGTCATGGAAGAAGGATGGATGTTATTAAAGATCCTGAGTAGCTACTCTGCAGGTATCATTCATTAGAAGTAAATTAAATGTACTGACTTTCAAGCATACAGAAAGATTATGGAGCAGATCCATTCCCTTCCCAGAATCTAGAACCTGTCATGCACCAAAGCACAGACAGATGGAAAAGGAAACACCTACTCTCCCAGTGTGATGTGGAAGCTCAGCTTTTAGACAATCCAAATAAAGGAGCAAAGCCAGGACTGGAGTAGCTGGATTCAAACCCACCAGTTGCTGATTAAGCTAGTGTGTTTCTAGGGCTATGCCAGATACTAAACAGAGAATGTTCAGAAACAGAGTGGTCTGCAGAGAACCAAGAGTCAAAGGCTTCTGAAATAAAGTAGAAATACCACTTACAACAGGTATAACAAGTAGATACATAAATACCAATGAAGTACCAATATTAGTCACAAAGGAGAGTATTAATCTTCGTTCATATCAATTAATATTGATTAACAATTAATCATGATTATAATATTTCAATAAATCCAATAAAATTAAATAGATTGTTAAAACTATGGAACTGTTGACAAGGTCAAAGGAAAACGAAGTCAGAAATGTGTTAATTTACACTATTTTGGGAAAACATCACTAATTCAGGAATTATTTACATAATCATTTTTTATAGTATTCTTTGTTAAACAGAATAAAGAGATCAAGGTGGTGAAATCACACCTGACATGCAGTAATCTTAGATGGATTAAAGGGTTATTGGAAAATGAAAAATGTTATTACTGTGGCACAGAGTTCATGAGACTAAACTTAAAACCTCCCAACAAAGAAGCAGATGTGAAGTGCTAGCACATAGTAGGCTTTCAACAATTGGTAACTCTTACTGGGAAAATAAGTGGGAAAAATAATTAGCTTACAAATACTTGCCATGTGACAGTTACACACTCAATCTAAAAGAAAAAATAGGATCCAGTGTTGAGCACTTTAGAGATTTTTTTTAACTAAAATTTTTTAATGTGGTAAAAAAACACATATCCTAAAATTTACCATCTTAACCATTTTTAAGGGTACAATTCAATAGTTAAGTATATTCACACTGCCGTGCAACAGATTTCCAGAACGTTTTCATCTTGTGAAACTGAAACTCCATATCCATTAAATAACTCTCCATTTCTCCCTCCCCCCGGGCCCTGGAAGCCAACATTCTACTTTCTTCTTCTATGAATTTGACCACTTCCGATACATCATTTAAGTGGGACTGTGCAGTATTTAGATTTCTGTGACTGATTTTTTTTTATTTCTTTATCATTCCTTAAAAGATTTATTTATTTTTATTTTAGAGAGAGAGAGGGAGTACACATGTAGTGGGGAGGGGCAAGGGGAGATGAGAGAAACTGAAGCTGACTCTGTGCAGAGCAGGGAGACTGGCCTGGAGCTCTATCTCAGGACCCTGAGCTCATAACCTGAGCCGAAACCAAGAGGTGAACACTTAACTGACTGTGCCACCCAGGTGCCCCTATTTTCTTTTTTTTAATTTTTTTTTTTTTTTTAGATTTTATTTATTTGAGAGAAAGAGCAGGAGCGGGGAGAGGGGCAGAGAGAGGGGGACAAGCAGACTCCGTGCTGAGCGGGGAGCCTGACACGGGGCTTGATCCCAGGGCCACAAGATCAGGAGCTGAGCCGAAGCTAGACGCTCAACTGGCTGAGCCTCCCAGAAAAACATGTTTTGTTTTGTTTTTTTAACTGTAATTTCAGGGCAGTTAACATACAGTGTTACATTTGTTTCAGGGTACAACATAGTGATTCAGCAATTCCATATATAACTCAGGGCTCATCACGGTAAGTGTCCTCTTAATCCCCATCACCTATTTCACCCGTTCCCCACCCACCTCTCCCCTGGTAACCATCTGTGTGTTCTCTATAGTTAAGAGTCTGTTCTTTGGTTTGTCTTTTTTTTCTTTGTTCGTTAGAGATTTACTTTCTTATGTCCTGTAATGTTTAAATGACTATAATTCTCATTACAAATGCATTGTTTCCTAATGTGTGGACAATTTACTGCACACCCTGTATTTCTGTGTTCTTTCTCTCACATACAGATACACTATACCTGAAGATGGAATGGCCGTGCAGACAAAGCCACAAACTATGTGCTCACCAAGACAGTTTTCTGTTGTCCTTTAGCACAGACCAGCTCCTTGGGCCTTCGTTTTATCAACTATAAATGCCCAGTGTTGGCTCATCCCCACCTTCCATGGTGTCACAAAGTGAAACAGAATCTGAGAATGTTCTTTGGATTCTTAGAGGAAAACACAGGAAACATACTTTTCCATTCTTCAGAAGCTGGTCTGAGATGGTATATATTTTACGCAATGGACGGGAAGAATAAAATGTCAGTGGCCTAATAAAGAGGTAAAGTCTCTAGCCTTCTAATAAAGTCAAGCTCATGGCCTCGCCGACAATTAGAAGGTATCTGAGCATGGTGCGTGTTTATTAGGGAGGTTAGGGCCCCCCCCTTTTTTTCTCTCTCTCTCATGGTAGAAACAGCACTGGAAGAAAGTCAAAAGATGGAGGCCCTGAGCAACACAGAGGAAGGAATCAAGACTGAGCTGTTTACCATAGACTTAACTGTTCACTCTAGGGAATCAATTAGCCTTGGGTACCTTACTTAAACTGAGAGGAGTAGTATTTTGTATTGTTGGACTCACAGGTTTTTATTCCATGCCCAGTGCAAGTGTCACTTCAGTGATTATCTCAGATAGAACTAATCTACTCTCCCCTGGACTGAAGGTCCTAGTTGCATACAAAATAAAAATAAAGCCAGTGATACACACCATGGAATGATGTCTTATCTTCTCAATTCAATTATGAGCCTAAATGTAGGAGAAACCAGTCCTAGACCTTGCTCCAAGCATTGTGTCAGGCAGCGGAGGAACAGAACAGAAGGCACATTCAATAAATTAATTAACCACAGATGTGAAAGCATCTAGAAAACTTGAATGTATTTAAAAATTACAAGGTGCTGTTTTTAGGGAGAGGCCTATGTGCCTCAAGAACAACGGGAGAATAATTAGTTGCAAAACATCAAGGTCATTCCAGTACTCTTTTCCTGGGAGGTAGATTTAAAAAAAAAAAGAAGAAACACACATGCTTGTCTTGGTGTTATGTATTCAGAGATTAAATATAATCCTTCTGTACTTCAGAGAACGTTGGCAAAAGTCAAGATGTTACGCTCTGCGACAGCAGGCTGAGGCATCCTGGGACTAAGCCCCATTCACTGGTTTCCCACACAACCCAGACTTTGGCAGAAAGTCTGACCTCTTTACCTTAGGACTTTGAGTAGCTCTAAAGGGTAGACAACCTGGCCCCAGCCCTGCCAACTCACCTTCTGCACTGGGGAACCAAGAAAAGCAGATCAATGTTCGATGCACCCCAAGTGCATTCCACTGCCCAGGAGAAATGGCATCACTCCCTGGAGCTTCTTAGAGAACAGAGGCTCACACCTCACGTATACCCAATGAAAGAGAGCCCCAGCTGATTTGTGCCCACAGTAAAGTATAAGAAGTACTGCCTTTGACCTAACTTTTTACTAGGACACCCTGCTCTTCCAATATCTTTACACTAATATTTCTCAGAATGCACTGTGCAAATGACTACCTTCTGCAGTGAATCATTTTGGGGGGGGGATTGTAAAAATACAGATTTCTGGGCTCTCCCAAATACCTACTTAAGTTGCTATGTGGGAAACAAAAAATCTATTTTTTCCCATTTCTTTCATTTTATTGTAATATAATTGACATGTAACATTGTGTATGCTTAAGATGAATAATGTGCTCATTGGATGCATTTCTTTATCAGCAGCAATCTAATTTTTAAACAATCACTCCAGTGATTCTGAAGCTCAATTCTGGGGACCACTGTATTATTTTTAGATTGGGACTGGCTCTGAAGACCCTCTGCTATATTTCTGTCCTATCTTCCCCTCTCATTCAAAACTCTGACATTTCAGGTTGTCTTTCTCTTTCCCTCTATGTATATGGATTGAACCTTTTTTTCTATCTCTAAATCATCTGGGGATTGTTTTCCTCTAATAAAAATGCCTACACTCCTGATTAAGGAATGTGATAAACCTGCTGTCAATTACCTTAATTGATCTGACAACCTCATTAGACCCAGAAAGGGGAAGATCTCCTCAGTGGAGCCTTATTAAAAAGGAGAAAACAAAACAAAGGCCCATGTAATTAAAATGTGATCGCTGGTTTTGAGTATGTAAAATCAGCCCTGAGAGGCATTAATGATGGGGAAAACTTTTCTAAATGGCATCTTAGGCAGACAAAGGAACACAAGATGGTCAAATAAATCAGTGGGCTACTAGGGGAAAATGCTGAATAGAAACATAAGGGAATTTTCTCAATTATTAACTCACCAGCAGTTTTGAAATTAACAAAATCCACTCTTGGCTTATGGTGGGAAAAGCTTAGTTACTGTGGTTTCTGGCCACATTTGGGGCACTATGAACCTAAGGAGACTGACAGTTACTGGCACCACTTGTGGTTATATGATATATTTCTAGATATATCGATGATAGATAGATAGATAGATTTGTTTTATATATATATGTTTTTTTTTCCTGGACAATTATGCTGAAAGTAGAATCATGGTTCCATATCTCAACAGGAACTAAATAAATTGTCTTATGGAACAGAGTTCAGAGCATCGATGCCAGGTCATAGCAACCATGACTGCTCCAGCAAAAAGGCCAGCACTTAGCATGTGTACCAGAATCAAAGATTATTCTTTTAGTATTATTTATGATCCATTATTTCCCTCTCAGTGGAAAACACCTAAACTTTTCCCACATTTTGGTAGACTCCACGCCTTTAGGAATAGAAAGGCAATATGGTGACTGTGTTATTTTACACAACAAAAATATCTAGGTCCCAAGAGTGCTGAGAAATAGAATATTATTAGCTAATTAGGATGAACTGTCACACTAGAGTGTTTGATTAAATTAATTAATCAAGCTGATGATTGGTCTGGAGGGGGTAAGAAGCTATTTTTACACAGTGCACCTGGTAAATTGTGCTATTAACCAGTAGCCCCTTAGAAATTTAAAGAAAAAGTATTTTGGGATGAGAAATAAACAAGTTAGCATAAAGTTGATGGAGTGATCACAATGAAGGATAATGCCTGTGTACAGCAGGTGCCAAATACATGAGTGAGTGAACAGATTCGAGTTTATAGTTCCCTTGACCCTTATTAGTACACTAAAGAAATCATAAGTTTCAATTTGGATCTTCTTTAAATTGAATATAATGATTTCTTCTTTGATAATTACACAGAATAAAAGACTGAAACAGACCAAAAAAGAACCACATCACAGACTTCTGTCTTAATTTAAGGTTTCAAATAAACCAACCCAACTACCCATTTCTGTAAAGACATAAATGAGAATTAAAAGACCTCTAGCTTTATTTGGCAATCTCCCATACCCAACTCACTTCAGAGATGCATTGTTCTTTCATTTCCTTTTGGGCAGCAGATAAACCATTTCTTCCACCATAGCTTGCCCAATTTGGCAAGCATCAACACTGCCTTAATTCTGACTAATTCGCTCCAAATTTAACACTCAATGCCAAACTACATTTTATATGTGACCCTGAATATGCTTGACACAAAGCCTTCTCTATATCCATGGGCCAAGTCTCCCGGCATTTTGTACCATATCTGGGTTTGCTACTTGACTAACCTGCAAACGTGAAATTGAATGAAATAGACCAAGATTCCCCTGTAGTCAAGTCAACCAGGGTCAACGTTCCTTGTTGACCCTAGAATAAAGCAGCAGTTAAAATAGAATTGCAACTGTGTGCTATTTCTCAGACTCAAAAACAATATATTATTCTAAATCACCTAGAGTTTGACTTATTTTAAACAGATGTGGTTGTTTATCTATTTCAAATAGTCCCTAGACAGTGTCCTCAATCACACCATAGCTGACAAAACTCAGGGTCTGTATCATTCTTATGCTCTACAGAACATCTAGCACAACTCATTATTCCACGCCAGCATTTACCAAAGAAGCCCTCTCAGTTCAAAGTCTTTAAACTTCAATAACAAAGGTTGTAGGTACATATGTTGGGACTTTATCAAGGCCTATCGTTCATCCATCCATTAACTCATTCATTCATACATCCACTCCAATTATTCCAATCTTTAAAGGAGTTGCCTTCAGGTAAGATGTAACTATAAATAAGGATAATTCATATCCTTCTAGGGTTCATAGCGTGTACTACTGACAATCTAAAGGGTTTTAGATAAATGAAAGCCCATATTGAGCCCCAGTTTTCAAATAAAAAATTATTTTCTTATATACTTTGTAAAACTCCTTCAATAAAATCACAGGAAAAACAAAAACAAGACCCATCTGAAAATTTTATCAATTATCATTCTCCTACCCCTACCCAAGGACAGAGTTTTTGTCATCAGTTACCAAATATGGTCACATTCAATGAATACTCTAAAAATATATATAATGCATAAAGTCAACAAAATGAATGAGAAGCACCTCCTCTGATGTGAAATATTAACCTTAGCTCAGATTTTATAATGATACATTCACTTAAAGCTACTTACCTATTGTTTTTTTTTCACTATTTGCCTAAAAACTCCATGAGTGCAAGGGCCATGTGTACTTATGATCATTAATATGTGATCTGCACCTAGTACAGTGCCTGACACATACTGCACTCACTAGTCATTTATGGAATGGATACAATGAGTTAATGAATGAAATAAATTAATGCAATATAAACTCACACACGCAAAGCTATGAATATCCCTAAATAGCCTTCAAATTAAAAGATGTGGCTATCACATGCTGCAACAAGTCTAGGGGAAAAATAAGTAGAAAATTAGTGCACATCTTCGGAAACAGCCAGGAAGGGTAATTTTTTCCCCCTCTAAAAGAGTCACAGACCAAAAAAAAAAAAAAAAAAAAACACAAACATGGGCGGGAAAGAAGAGTAGAAGGAATTGTAAAGGGAGTGTTAGCTCAAAAGACAAACTAAACATTTTTATTCAACACTTCACAGTCTTCAGAAATGGGTAATTCTCTCCTAACTCTTCAGGCCAGCACATGAAGCTGAATACATCATCAGTTTGATATAAAACATGAGTTTGCAAGTAAACAGGAAGTTTATCTTATAAAATGGGGCTTTTTATTTGCATAGAGGTTCTTCATCATTAACAGAGATGGACTTTCAACTCCTTTCTACAGCTTGGCTCTCTCCCTGACATATGGACCTGCTTAAAGGGAAAAAAAGTACAAGTCAGGGGGATTTCTCAGCAAATTCAATTCCTTTTATTTTCCACGGGGGCGGGGGTGAAGCAGCAGGTGGCTAATTCATTTTTAGCTAATAACATTTGATCATGTGACATATTTTATTTCCACAGTCAATATAACTTAATGAACAGCAAACTGGGAAAATCTGTCAGCATGCGGGGAGTTAGTGGGGCATGTGTGTGTGTGGGGGGGGTGTGCATGCACGTGTGTACGTGTGTGTGTGCATGGGGGCACAGGGAGCAAAAGGGAAGGCTTCTGTGGTGAAGGTGAGGGAAGAATAAAGCTGCTTTGACACGGTCTGTGTAAAAAAGCCGTTTCTTTTAAAGCCACTAGTTCCAATCCATGTTGACACAGGTCTAAAGCAATTATGTGGGCTAGAGAGACCATTCTTATTGAGATGAGGCCATCTCAGGCCAGGTCCTTAAAGGACTGGACTTACAAGAAAAACCCTGCAATGCTGGAGACCTCCGAGGCGGGATTACAAAGACGGTGTGGAATAAGCCTGGAAGCCTCCAAAAGAAGGAAGGAAGGACTTGAGGGAGCTGTCAATCTGACCTTTTCCACCAAGAAAAGTAGTTGCTCATGAGTTTTGAATAGTTATACCTAGTTTTAGATATATGTAAAATCAGCAAAACGAAGCTTTCTACGCAGGTAAAACAAAAGTGACTTGCTATTTCATCACACGACTGATGCTATGAAGAATCCTAAAATCTGGTAGAAGAGCCAAGAGCTCTGGCTGGATTCAGAAACATGTAGTATAATCTCAGGCAAATTTTTTTCCACAAGCCTCAGTTTCTCAACCCACAAAATGGGGATTACTGAGAATGTGTTTCATACAGCTATTGAGATTACATGAGTCTTCTTTTTTAATACTCTAACACAATAGCTGTTCTCATAACAGATATACTCCAGATATCAGCTGGGAGCCTTCCTGACAGGGATCCCCAAGTAAACTTGATGTACTCAAGCTTTTAGACTAAACGCACTTTAGTTCATTTGTCCATTCAGTTAAGACCCCAACATTAGATGTTTACTTGCTTACCTTCCCCAAGTCCCTCTTGGGTTTCCTCTCCTATATCCCTTCATAGTATGTATTTTGAAACCACTGGGGGCTCCCAAGAAATGATGAGAAACAGCAGTTTAGTGACCCCCACCTACTCTAGACATTAATTCTGTACATGGTCTATGACTTTTAAGCAGAGTAGTTTTTGTTTAAAAGATAAAATGAAGGGCGCCTGGGTGGCTCAGTTGGTTAAGCGACTGCCTTCGGCTCAGGTCATGATCCTGGAGTCCCGGGATCGAGTCCCGCATCGGGCTCCCTGCTCAGCGGGGAGTCTGCCTCTCCCTCTGACCCTCTTCGCTCTCATGCTATCTCTCATTCTCTCCCTCTCAAATAAATAAATAAAATCTTAAAAAAAAAATAAAATAAAAGATAAAATGAAGTTGGTGAAGAAGCAGATAACTTACAACCTGTGTGCACTGTTGGTGAGATTATAAAATGGTACAACCACTATGGAAAACAGTATGGAAGTTCCTCAGAAAATTAAAAATAGAATTATCATGATGATTTAAAAAGAATTCTATAGAAGCACCATGATTGATGATTACAATCCTACTTCTGGTATATACCTAAAATAATTGAAAGCAGAGTTTCAAAGAGCTATTTGCACACCTATGTTCACAGCAGCATTATTCACAACACACAATAGCCAGAACATAACATGCAACCCAAATGTCCATCAATGGATGAGTGGATAAACAAATGTGACACACACACACACAATGGAAAAGAAAGAAAATTCTGTCCTGTACTACAACATGGATGTACCTTGAGGGCATTTCCCTTAGGCAAATCAGCTAGTCCCAAAAAGACAAATACTTTATGATTCCACTTACTTAACTAAGCATTCTAAAGTAGTCAAAGTCACAGAAACAGAAAATAGAATGATGGTTACCAGGGGTTATGGGAGGGAAGAAAGGGTAGTTATTGTTTAATGAGTGTAGAGTTTCAGATACACAAGATGAAAAAGTTCTGGAGATCTGTTTTACAACAATGTGAATATATTTAACACTACTGAACCGTATACTTAAAAATGGTTAAGATGATACATTTTATATTGTTCTAATTGTAAATTATTTATATATATATAAATTTCACAGTATATGTTTAAGGAGATAAAAATAAACTTGGCAAACATACCAGATGTACACTCTCTAGAAACTTTCTCCAAATTAAAGCATCCACCCATAGTATTAGATATTAGAGCTGAACCTCAGTTTATTAGAGTTTAGGAGAAAAGGTGAAATAACTCAAGGTCACAGGCTTAGGTATTCTGACATCCTACCCACTCCATTTCCAATGTTCCTGCCCCGAATACTATTTTATTTTTTGTGCCTGGGCCCAGAAATGGCAGAGAGGTTTGAGGATATTTGGTTGCCCCATGATTAATCTGCTATTTGCTTTTCTTGACGCTTTTTCTATCTTTCGGTCTACCCTTATACTATGGCCTGTAAAAAAAGGAATGCACCTTTTCTATTTATTTCTCCACCTGACATCTTAATATCTAAAAATCCCATCATAAAAAAATCAACTTTTATGGCTGGACTTTCCTACCACCTCCATACCATTTCCACACTGGAAATTTGCCTTCCTGTGTGTGTGTGTGTGTGTGCGTGCACACACACACACGCACGTGTACATGTTTGTGACTCAAAGCCCATTCTGCCTTCCCAACATCCAAATTCCTTTATAGGGAATTCTCTCTCCACCACTGAGAAGAATCTTGGGAGGGATGGTTAAAAGCAGGTGTCTTCTCTCTGTAGAAGTCGAAGGGGTTAGAGTTCTTTTACTTCCACTCTGTAGAACCACAGGGTGATCCTGTAGCCAAAGCTTAGCCAGCGGGACATGCTAGCCCAGGATTTTAAACTTGAAGTAAGAAACATAGGAATGGAAGAAACACTTGAGTTTGGACATGTGCTATCAGCATCCTGACCGGATGGCACCGAAGTCCCTGTTTTTCAGACCTCTGACGCAGCTTTGGCCACCATCCATTCCCAAGCTGGGACATCACCCCTATTGATTCCATGGGCACCAATTATCCTACAAGTAAACTCCCCTTCAGTTAATTAGACGGAGTTGGTTCCTGCTGCTTGCAAATAGCAAACCCTACCTGACAATGTTTATTTGCACAAGTAACTTCAAAAGAGCAATGCTGTGGCTGCCATCTCAACAAGCTACTAGAGCCCTGGGACAGCCTCCCTTCCCCTCCCCTTGATTCTTTTTAAGGCAAGGTTTTGAAAATGTCTCCATGTTTCTACTTCCAGTCTTATTATTCTGCTCTTCAGATTTCTTTCAATTCATGCTGATCAGCTCCTGTCCTGCCCACTGATGTCCCAAACACTATTAAAACAAACTCACCTATGGCACTGAGCCTGCTAATCATCCGCTCATTTAATTAGATGTCTGACAACCAACTTCTTCAGCAAGATTTCTGTTCTTCTGTTGGACTTTCTATGCAGAAGTTTTATAGGTAGGTGAGGGACTAGTTAGCCGCCCACTCCATAATCTTCCTCTGATTATTCATGAAAGAACCATGTCAACCATTCCAAAATCCACGTGGCGCAGGAAGCCACAGTCCCAGTGTCAAACGAATAGCCACCACCACTAATGAGAAGATGAATTTCTGTATGGGGGGCTGGGAGGTGGCTCTCAGGGTGCAGATCCAGGTTACACTGCTAAAAAGATGTGGGTGGTGTGTTTGATAGGAACCAGGGCCAGACTTGCGGGGAGTGAAAGACACGGGACTGCTAACCTGATTACATCATTCCTTTTATTCTGTTTTCCCTTTCTTATTTTTCTCCTAAGAAATGGCTCCTAATTTTATTTACCATTCTGATGGTTTCTTGCCCTGTTCTAAGTCATGCATTTATGCCTTTATCTTTATTATCACCTTTTCCCACAAATTGTAAAGCACAATTATTTACGTTCTGTCCCCAGTTCAAAGGTAAGGGACCTACTGTATGGTCCTGACAACTCTTATCAGAGTGTTGCTTTTGTTTATTTTTTTTACTGAATTTATTTCCCTTATTTCATGAATTAACTGCTTTTATATTAACATGGTCCTTAAGGGTTACTAGGCATATATTTACTCATTATGTTGTTAATTTCTCACAACAATCTCTCCAGGTGCTAAGGGGCCCATTCCAAAGTCCTACTGGTAGGTGGAAGGACTGCTGGATTGAGAAGCCAGGGTTAAATCATGTTTATTTGTTTGTTTCTTGTGTACCAGTGAAAAACCCACCGTATTCCAACTCATTTGCTTTTTCAGTCTATACATGAACCCAAATGGCAGCCATGAAGTTCTCTGTATGGATTCCCCACTGAGCCCTGAGGATTTCATAAAATGGGTTTGGCAAGAAAAAGGAAATCTGTCCCACTGACACTGAAGATTCAACTAGGCATTAATGAGGAAGAAGAAGGGAAGGGATGGTGGATACTAAAGAAAGAAAGCAACACCCTGCCCTATTACATCATCCCATCCTCCATCCCATAAATTGTGGCTCTCTCTCCAGCACCCACTTGATGAGTGGCATAAGCATGCAGTCAGTTGCCTAGTCAGAAATCTTGAAAATCAACCTCACTCATCTGACTCCCCAACACCCATGACCTATCTCACAACCATTTTTTTTAATTTTAATTCCACTATAGTTAATAGTATATTACTGTTATATTAGTTTCAGGTGTTCAATACAGTGATTCAACGATTCTATACATTACTCAGTGCTTACATCCTTTTGACTCCACCCTCGTTACCATCACTTGAATCTCTTCTGCCACTAGGGCTTACTTCTTTTTTGCTATAATTTCTATAGTTGCCCCTACACTGGTCTCTGTGCTTCCAGAATCATGTTTGTACAAAGTATCTTCCAAATAGCACTCAAAACGCCTTCTGTGTAAAGTTTTTCCATGACCTGTCAAGACCTTCCCAAGATTCTCACCCCCTCCTCTACCAGTCCTCTATGACCTAGAACTAGTATGGCTCTCGAAACTCAACAACTATCACTTGACCAAATGAACACTTCCTTCCAGGCATATGGAAGTACTTATAAACCCTCTTATTTCATTACCCCATGCTTTTACTCATGTTATATTACACAGATTTTCTCCCTAGGGTATCCACCTCCTCCTTCCTTGACAGGCTATCATCTATTTATATCCCAAAAGGAAGCTCAAAGGTTACTTCTACTGGAACTACCCTCCAAACCAACCACTAAATAGATGTGACTTCCCTTTGTGAGTGCTCATGGCTGTCTCTCCAAAAATTTTTCATCAAACCCTGATTTCGCATTTGCAATAGTGTACATTTATCACACTGCTGGCTTACTCCTCTGTTTATAATAACAAGATTGTGAGCTGCTTGAATCCAGAATCCAGGTCTTAGTCATTATATCCCGAGTGGCTTTCACAGTGTCTGGCAACAATGTTTATTGACTAGAACTGAAATCAGAAGTTACATTGCTTGTGTTTGAGGTTGGGCATGCTGATCACAATGATGTTAAGGTACAGACTATCCAGGGACCTACACCTCTCTGGTACTGTATATTAGCTAAGCTGCCAGTCCTCTAACTCATCACTCCTTGGCTTCACGATGACAATATGTATTCATACACCTACTTCCAACTGCCTGTGGCTTTTCTAGGGTTTCAGGAGCCCTCCTCCTCTCCAGCGATTACAGAAGCAGGCAAAGGTGTAGGGAATTAACAGCCCCTGCGGCAGTCCTCGATCAAACACTGATAAAAGTTGGTATATAAATAATCTAATTCCCTCACCCTTCTATAGAGTAACTCAGGGGTGTGAGTTCTACACTGACTCCCAGACTTCCCTGATGAGATTAAGCTCTAATCACCCACAGTGTTGACTGACTTGATAATGTATGCTTTATTGTACCCTTCCTACTCCTATCTCACTTTCCCACTGTCCAAATTTGGTTTCCAGGGATCATCTCACAATAAATATCTTATACCAGAATCCCACTCCCAGAATCTGTTTCTGGGGGAACTCATCTAAGACAGTTTCCAGTACTACTTTTGTTTTTAGGTTTAAAAACAGTTCTATAACTCTCTGAAGTAGGAACTCATATCATCTTTATTACACATTTGAGGAAAATGAGGTATAGACAGTTTAAACTTGCATTAGTTTAGAACATGTAATTGAAGAGACAATCTACTCAAGTAGGACTTTATGGGTTTTTTCCCCCCACCAGCTTTGTTTTTTCACTAGTCTTTCTAGCATCTTTAATTAAAAAGTTTGCATACCAGTTGCTGATGGTACCGTCCATCCAAAAGACTGCTCTCTAGAGAAAGATTATAGCACAGCACTTACAGAGTCACGAGCTGAACTCTCTCCATAAAAGAACATTAGGGCCAAACACAAGGATCACTCCAGAGTCTTGGGAACTGTGCTGCCATCATGATGATCATCCAGGATACAAGAGATTCATCCACAATAACTAGAAAGCAGCCCAGTGCAATGCACAAAATATACAAATGCAGTACACGAATCTATAGTTATTTTTCATAGATGAAAACCAGACAAGGCAGAAAAGTATATGAGATACAAATTTATCTACAACATGAAGAATTGGAAAAGAACACATTTAAATTCTCAACTTCCATCAATGATACACAAAGTTTTAAAAATGAAATTTTACTATTCTATTTTAAAATAAACAGAGATTAATATCACACCAAGATAATGGGCAATGCTTGTGAAACCAGTAAAATAGACACTTGGTATAATGTCAGCGGAGGTATAAATTGGGAGAACATATTTGAAAATTAATTTGGCATTTTGTAATAGAAGCCTTAATACAGATCCTGAAATTGGACCAGTAATTTTCAAAATAGTCCCTAACCTTTAATTTAAAATATTTTCCCCTATAGATTTACCTTAAGGATATAACTCACACCTACACATATAACAAAAATATGTCCTGACATCACATGATTATTTATAATAGCCAATTAAAAAATCACCTGAATGCCAACGAAGAGAAGAAAAATAACTATTCAAACATATGTTAGAATACGTAAAACATTAAAATTTGAGATCTTGAAAGCCACAGAATAGTATAGAAAATAATAAAGTTTTAAAACATGTAGGGTTTATAGTTTTATATATGGTATGAGCTTACTTTTTTAACGTTAATAAACCTAGATTAAAAGACAGGAAGAGGTGTGGGGGCGGAGCAAGATGGCGGAGTAGTAGGAGACCTGGATTTCGTCTGGTCTCAGGAATTCAGCTGAATAGGGATCAAACCATTCTGAACACCGCAGATTGAAGAAAAGAATAGCAACAACTCTCCGAACAGAAAAGCGACCACTTTCTGGAAAGTAGGACGTGCGGAGAAGTGAATCGAAGGCGATATTCCGGAGGACAGACGGTGGGGGAGGGGGCCTCCATCGGCTTCTAGCAAGTGATAGAGCTGCGCACAAAATCCGAACATTTAGAAGTTGGCTCCGCTGAGGGAACGTCGCTCCAGTGGCTAAGCGGGGGGTGGAATCCTCCCGGGACAGTGTGGTCTCAGGACCCTCGGGGTCACAGAAAGACCGGGGGTGCCTGAGTGCTGCAGAGCTCCCAGGTATCAGAGCAGGGAAGCCGGCTGCAGAGACGGAGCCGAGGTGCAGGCTCTCAGCTCGGGGTTGCCATAAACTGTGATCCGCGGCCCAGTCGGGCCACTGCTCCTCCAGCAGGGACCCAACAAGCGGCAGACCGAGGGAGACTCCCCTTCCTCCCCAGGGAGGAGCAGCGTGGGAGCAAACTGCAGGGATCTGCTGGGTTTGGAGACTCCACAAGGGGTTGGGAGCCAGAGATAGAAACGCTCGGTCACAGGCCGGGTGAGCACAGAGTGTGGCCGGAGACTGGGGAGACGGGAGTGATTGACTGCTTTTCTCTGGGGATGCACTGAGGAGTGGGGCCCTGAGTTCTCGGCTCCCCCAGGGCAGAGATTGGGAGGCCACCATGTTCACTCTCGTCCTCCAAAGCTGTACCGAGAGCTTGCAGGGACAAAAGCTCCCGAGAGCAAACCCGAGCAGATTGCTTAGGCCCTACCGACAAGGGCGGGGCAATTCAGCCTCCGGCAAAGACATTTGGGAACCACGGCAACAGGTCCCTCCCCCAGAAGATGAGCATGAATAACGAGCCAGCCAAGACCAAGTTTACCGGATCAAGGAGAACGGGAGAACTCCAGCGCTAGGGGAATACTGCACATAGAATTCATGGCTTTTCTACCATGATTCTTTAGTCTTTCAAAGTTAATTTTTTAACTGTCTTTTTTTTTTTGAATTTTTCTATTTCCCTTTTTCAACCAACATCTTTTCAATCCCTTTTTTAAAAAAAATTTTTATTTTTCATTTTTAGAGTCATATTCTATCCCTTCATAGTAGTTACCCTTGCTTTTGGCATATATATATATATAAGTTGTTCTCTCTTTAAAATTTTGAGATAGTTTCTTCTAACAGATCAAAACATACCCTAAATCTCTAGTGTATGGCTTTGTTCTAGTCTCCTGCCTGATCACATTCTCTCCCCTTTTTTTTCTTCTTCTTTTTTTTAAAACCTCTTCTTTCCTTTTCCAAACAACTTCTTATCCATTCCTTTTATAAAATTTTTTATAATTTTCATCTTTACACTCATATGCCATTCCTTCATCGGATCAACCCTAATTTTGTACACATATAAGTCTTTCTTTCTTTAAAATTCTGGGAGGCACTTTCTTCTAACAGACCAAAATATACCCAAAATATAGTGTGTGGCACTGATCTATGCACCAGCCTCATCATATTTGATCATATTCTGTTTTTTCTGTTTTGTTCTGTTTTTGTTTGTTTTTACCTTTTTCTTTTTCTTTTTTTTTTCTTCTTTTTTCTTTCTTTCCCTTTCTTTTCCTCTAGTTTCAGGTCGTTTCTGATTTGTTTAGAATATACTTTCTGGGGACATTGTTAACCTGTTAGCATTTTGTTCTCTCATTCATCTATTCTCCTCTGGAAAAAATGACAAAACGGAAAAAATCACCTCAACAAAAAGAACAAGAGGTACTACCATCTGCTAGGGACCTACTCAATACAGACATTAGTATGATATCGAAACTAGAGTTCAGAATAATGATTTCAAGATACTAGCTGGGCTTGAAAAAAGCATGGAAGTTATTAGAGAAACCCTTTCTGGACAAATAAAAGAACTAAAATCTAACCAAGTCAAAATCAAAAAGGCTATTAATGAGGTGCAATCAAAAATGGGGGCACTAACTGCTAGGATAAATGAGGCAGAAGAGAGATTCAGCGATATAGAAGACCAAATGATGGAAAATAAAGAAGCTGAGAAAAAGGGAGATAAACAACTACTGGATCGTGAGGGCAGAATTCGAGAGATAAGGAATACTGTAAGATGAAATACTAGAATATTTGCGATCCCAGAAGAAGAAAGAGAGAGAGGGGCAGAAGGTATATTGGAGCAAATTATAGCAGAGAACTTCCCTAATGTGGGGAAGGAAACAGGCATCAAAATCCAGGAGGCACAGAGAAACCCTCTCAAAATCAATAAAAATAGGTCAACACCCCGACATCTAATACTAAAACTTACGAGTCTCAGAGACAAAGAAAAAATCTTGAAAGCAGCTCAGGAGAAGAGATATGTAGCCTATAATGGTAGAAACATTAGACTGGCAACAGTCCTATCCACAGAGACCTGGCAGGCCAGAAAGGACTGGCATGATATATTCAGAGCACTAAACGAGAAAAATATGCAGCCAAGAATACATTATCCAGCTAGGCTGTCAATAAAAATAGAAGGAGAGATAAAAAGCTTCCAGGACAAACAAAAACTAAAGGAATTTGCAAACACGAAACCAGCCCTCCAAGAAATATTGAAAGGGGTCCTCTAAGCAAAGAGAGAGCCTAAAAGCAGCAAGGATCAGAAAGGAACACAGACAACATACAGTAACAGTCACCTTACAGGCAATACAATGGCACTAAATTCATATCTTTCAATAGTTACCCTGAATGTAAATGGCATTTAGCCCCCATCAAAAGACACAGGCCATCAGATTGGATTAAAAAACAAGATCCATCGATATGCTGTCTGCAAGAGACTGATTATAGACCCAAAGACACCCCCTGATTGAAAGAGGGGGGGGAACCATTTACCATGCTAATGGACACCAAAAGAAAGCTGGGGTGGCAATCCTTATATCAGACAAATTAGATTTTAAACCAAGGACAGTAATAAGAGATGAGGAAGGACACTATATCCTACTTAAAGGGTCTATCCAACAAGATCTAACAATTGTAAATATCTATGCCCCTAACATGGGAGCAGCCAATTATATAAGGCAATTAATAACAAAAGCAAAGAAACACACTGAAACAATACAATAATAGTGGGGGACTTTAACACCCCCCTGACTGAAATGGACAGATCATCTAAGCAAAAGATCAACAAGGAAATAAAGACTTTAAAGGAAACACTGGACCAAATGGACTTCACAGACATATTCAGAACACTCCATCCCAAAACAACGGAAAACACATTCTTCTCTAGTGCCCATGGAACATTCTCCAGAATAGAACACATCCTAGGTCACAAATCAGGTCTCAACCGGTACCAAAGACTGCGATCAGTCCCTCATATTTTCAGACCACAATGCTTTGAAACTAGAACTCAATCACAAGAGGAAAGTCGGAAAGAAGTCAAATACACGGAGGCTAAAGACCATCCTATTAAGAATGAATGGGTCAACCAGGAAATTAAAGAAGAATTAAAAAAATTCATGGAAACCAATGAAAATGAACACACAACTGTTCAAAATCTTTGGGATGCAGCAAAGGCAGTCGTAAGAGGAAAGTATATAGCAATACAAGCCTTTCTCAAGAAACAAGAAAGGTCTCAAATACACAACCTAACCCTACACCTAAAGGAGCTGGAGAAAGAACACCAAATAAAGCCTAAACCCAGCAGGAGAAGAGATATAATAAAGATCAGAGCAGAAATCAATGAAATGGAAACCAAAAGAACAGATCAATGAAACTAGGAGCTGGTTCTTTGAAAGAATTAACAAGAGTGATAAATCCGTGGCCAGACTTATCAAAAAGACAAGAGAAATGACCCAAATCAACAAAATCATGAATGAAAGAGGAGAGATCACAACCAACACCAAAGAAATACAAACAATTATAAGAACATATTATGAGCAACTGTATGCCACCAAATTAGATAACCTGGAAGAAATGGGTGCATTCCTAGAGATGTATCAACTGCCAAAACTGAACCAGGAAGAAACAGAAAACCTGAACAGACCTATAAGCACAAAGGAAATTGAAGCAGTCATCAAAATCTCCTAACAAACAAAAGCCCAGGGCCAAATGGTTTCCCAAGGGAATTCTATCAAACATTTAAAGAAGAATTAATACCTATTCTCCTGAAACTGTTCTAAAAAATAGAAATGGAAGGAAAACTTCCAAACTCGTTTTATGAGGCCACCACTACCTTAATCCCCAAACCAGACAAAGACCCCATCAAAAGGGGAATTACAGACCAATATCCTTGATGAACATGGATGCAAAAATTCTCACCAAAATACTAGCCAATAGGATCCTACAGTACATTAAAAGGATTATTCACCATGACCAAGTGGGATTTATCCCTGGGCTGCAAGTTTAGTTCAACATCTGCAAATCTATCAACGTGATACAATACATTAATAAAAAAAAGAACAAGAACCATATGATCCTCTCAACAGATGCAGAACAAGCATTTGACAAAGTACAGCATCCTTTCTTGATCAAAACTCTTCAGAGTATAGGCATAGAGGGTACATACCTCAATATCATAAAAGCCATCTATGAAAAACCTACAGCGAATATCATTCGCAATGGGGAAAAAGTGAGAGCTTTCCCCCTAAGGTCAGGAACGCGGCAGGGGTGTCCACTCTCACCACTGCTATTCAACATAGTATTAGAAGTCCTACCCTCAGCAATCAGACAACAAAAAGAAATCAAAGGCATCCAAATTGGCAAAGAAGGAGTCAAACTCTCACTCTTTGCAGATGATATGATACTTTATGTGAAAAACCCAAAAGACTCCACCCCAAAACTGCTAGAACTCATACAGGAATTCAGTAAAGTGGCAGGATATCAAATCAATGCACAGAAATCAGTGGCATTCCTATGCACCAACAACAAGGCAGAAGAGAGAAATTAAGGAGTCGATCCCATTTACAATTTCACCCAAAACCATAAGATACCTAGGAATAAATCTAACCAAAGAGGCAAAGGATCTGTACTCAGAAAACTGTAAAATACTCATGAAAGAAATTGAGGAAGACACAAAGAAATGGAAATACGTTCCATGCTCATGGTTTGGAAGAACAAATATTGTGAAGATGCCAATGCTACCTAGAGCAATCTACACATTCAATGCAATCCCCATTAAAATACCATCCACGTTTTTCAAAGAAATGGAACAAATAATCCTAAAATTTGTATGGAACCAAAAAAGACCCCGAATAGCCAGAGGAATGTTGAAAAAGAAAAGCAAAGCTGGCAGCATCACAATTCCAGATTTCCAGCTCTATTACAAAGCTGTCATCATCAAGACAGTAGGGTACTGGCACAAAAACAGACACATAGATCAATGGAACAGAATCGAGAGTCCAGAAATGGACCCTCATCTCTATGGCCAACTAATCTTTGACAAAGTAGGAAAGAATGTCCAATGGAAAGAAGACAGTATCTTTAACAAATGGTGTTGGGAAAATTGGACAGCCACATGCAGAAGAATGAAACTGGACCACTTCCTTACACCACACACAAAAATAGACTCCAAATGGTTGAAAGACCTAAATGTTAGACAAGAGTCCATCAAAATCCTAAAGGAGAACACAGGCAGCAACCTCTTCAACCTCAGCCGCAGCAACTTCTTCCTAGAAACCTCGCCAAAGGCAAGGGAAGCCAGGGCAAAAATGAACTATTGGGATTTCATCAAGATAATAAGCTTTTGCACAGCAAAAGAAACAGTCCACAAAACCAAAAGACAACCCACAGAATGGGAGAAGATATTTGCAAATGACATATCAGATAAAGGGCTAGTATCCAAAATCTATAAAGAACTTATCAAATTCAACAACCAAAGAACAAATAATCCAATCAAGAAATGGGAAGAAGACATGAACAGACATTTTTCCAAAGAAGACATCCAAAAAGGCCAACAGACACATGAAAAAGTGCTCAACATCACTCGGCATCAGGGAAATCCAAATCAAAACCTCAATGAGATACCACCTCATACCCGTCAGAATGGCTAAAATTAACAAGTCAGGAAATGACAGATTTTGGCGGGAGTGCAGTGAAAGGGGAACCTTCCTACACTACTGGTGGTAATGCTTGCTGGTGCAACCACTGCGGAAAACAGTATGGAGGATTCTCAAAAAGTTGAAAATAGAGGACCCATCGATCCAGCAATTGCACTACTGGGTATTTACCCCAGAGATACAAATGTAGGGATCCGAAGGGGTAAGTGTACCCAGATATTTATAGCAGCAATGTCCACAATATCCAAACTGTGGAAAGAGCCAAGATGTCCATCGACAGATGAATGGATAAAGAAGACCTGGTATATATACACAATGGAATATTATGCAGCCATCAACAGGAATGAGATCTTGCCATTTGCAATGATGTGAATGGAACTGGAGGGTGTTATGCTGAGTGAAATAAGTCAATTAGAGAAAGACATGTATCATATGACCTCAATGATATGAGGACTTCTTAATCTCAGGAAACAAACTGAGGGTTGCTGGAGTGGGGGTGGGTTGCAAGGGATGGGTGGCTGGGTGATAGACATTGGGAAGGGTATGTGCTATGGTGAGCGCTGTGAATTGTGCAAGACTGTTGAATCACAGATCTGTACCTCTGAAACAAATAATGCAATATATGTTAAGAAGAAAAAAAAAAGAAGAGAGCAGGAGGGGAAGAATGAAGGGGGACAAATCGGAGGGGGAGACAAACCATGAGAGACAATGGACTCTGAAAAACAAACTGAGGGTTCTAGAGTGGAAGGGAGTGGACGTATGGGTTAGTCTGGTGATGGGCATTAAAGAGGGCATGTTCTGCATGGAGCACTGGGCGTTATACACAATGAATCATGGAACACTACATCAAAAACTAATGATGTAATGTATGGTGATTAACATAACAATAAAAAATTTCTTAAAAGACAGGAAGAAAACATCAAGTGATTCATAATTATTATAATTGGCAATGGAATTATGGGTGACTTATTTTCTTATCAACTCTTGTGAAATTTCCAAATTTTCTCTAATACATATGCCTAATATTTATATTTATGTGAAGTTATTTTAAAATATCTGGATTGGCTATGTCTGGAAAGTGAATCTCTGGATGGTTATCCCTGCATTACAGGATATTAGGCATTGAATCAAGAACAAGTACTAACAGGTGAAATAAACGAAGTAATTTATGTAGTGTTCCCTTTGTCTAATTCATCCTCCAAGTTTGCGTGCTGCATGCCTCCTTTCTCCTTCTGTTTTAATATTTTCAATCCTAACATCCACCACTGGAGAGTCTTGTTAATGGGTATTTGCGAATTCTCAGGGCTCATGGACCCCAACGAAGTCATTTGTTTCTGTAATTTCAATTAGGGAACAACTGACAAGCTTTATAAAAAGCAGCAAAGCCAAGGTCATGTATCTGATAATGAACTGTTTTCCTGAATTGAGAAAAAAAGAGAGGTTCACTGTGAATACCAGTTGCTTCTTGTCATTTCTTAAAAGTTGCAGCAGAATAACTGTTAGAAAATTAAAAAATAATACAGTCCAAAACAATCCTGTTTTGATTTGGCTCTGTGGTGATTTCCCACACCATCATTTCTTAATACTTTTGCCTAAAATTTCTGTAAATTAATGAACATTGTTTATTCTGGAAGATCAAACTGACCCAGCAGGACCTTCTCAGAGACAAGAAAGAATGGACATTTTGAAGGGAAAGTAACAGCTAAACCAAATGTATTTTTAATTACCTTTAAATTACACTAATAACAACCTTCTCAGTGGGACAAAGAAATCAAATCCTATTTACTGTGAGATTCCTCATTAGCTTGGGAAAAGGTTTCCTTTCTTCATTTGTTTGGTTTTGTCTTAGGGACTGGACGATAGCTGTATATAAATCCTATAATGTACATCCATGGTTTGCAAAAGACTAGATGGTTTTATTTGCCAGCTGACTGTGGTTTCTCCTAGACGAGTGATGGGGTTTGCATCTTTGCCATTGTTTGCCTTGTAATAACTTAGAAAAATCACCCTTCTTCCCCTAGCCCTAACGCGGAGTCTAGGAGTTAGGAGTCGTAGCTCTAGGAAAACATAGCTCCTTTTTGCTTATGGAAGAAGCAGAGAGAAGTGAATCAGCATTGCCAAAGTTCACATATTTGCTACTGGGCTCGTGGATATCATCCAGCTCCTTTAAATCTCTCCTTCGGAATATTTTCAACAGTTGACAACAGGGAAATGCGCCATACAGTAAATGCATACATACAGCTTTGCCTTTCTCCACCAGTCTCAGAGGCGGCCATGAAATTTGCTGAAATTTGCCAAATCAAGTAGATTTACATCAATTTTAGAATCTAAACTTGGTCTCAAGATTTAAAGTTTAAAACAAAAAACTTTACTCGGAGTTTATTATGTGCATGGTATGTGCTCAGGTCTATCTTCAGACATATAAAAGAAACCAGAATATGTAAGAATACCTTCTAAGAGCTTACTTTCTAATGGAGAAGAGGAGATCCATATTCAATGGCTTAGCCCCAGAAAGGGGAAAAGCGAGACATGCCAGAGAGGAATGCAGCTAAGGACTACAGAAGTTTAGTGGTAAGACAAATCAGACCCTGGGGCTTGAGAGGAAAGCAGAAGTCAAGCATCCTGAGTGCTTACACTGAGACTTGAAATAGATCATTAACTGTTTTTGATAGAACAGTTAGTGGCATCCGTATCTCTCTCCCCTCCTTTGGACAAACCCATAAAATCATGGAAAGATGCACAGCCATAGAAGGGGAAAATAAGATTATAGCTGAACTATGCCAAATTTGGAAAAAGCCTATCTAATTATCTCACAGATGGGTCCAACAGAGTGGACCCCTGTTGGCCAACTTGGATGTAGACATCTGGTGTAAAATGAAGAGGAGAGGTGGGACCTGTGACTTCTATATTGGGCTATATAACTTGCTAACTTCAAGAAGTAAAATGAAATTATTAGATAATTTTTTAAATAAGAGCAATGTTATACTAAGAAACTAAAAACACTCTCCAAAGAGAAGCACTGAATGAAAGAGGAAAAACTACAATTAGAGACTAATTAGAAAATAATGAAAATGCAAACACCATTATCAAAACATGGGATATACCACAACTCTACTGTGCATTTAAAATAAATGCTTCACCTCAAATGCTTTAATAATTAAGTAGTTAAAATGAAAGCAAAAAAGAGGTAATTATTAAATTTAAGAAGGTAAAAAATAACCATAATTTTTACAAACAAAAGCAGGAGAAAGGAAATCATAAAAATAAAGGCAGGAAAGGATGACTTAGAGAAGAGGGAAAAAAAAGAAAAATATTAAAATTGCTCAATAAACCCAGGAGTTGCTTCTTAGGCAAACAGAATTAATATATGAATATTAAGCATTAAGATGTGACTCTGGTGAATTTATTAATAGAAAAGCAAAGAGATAAAACTCGAGAAGGAAAAGATAAATGCAGTGTTTAAAAAATAGATGAATTCCTCTATTCAATGTAGATATATTTGAAAATTTGGTCAAATAAATACATTTCTAAGAAAACTGGTATTACCAAATGTAATAAAGATGTGAAAAACTAGAACTTTGGGGCAATATTTTTTTTAATTGCAGCATAGTTGACATAGAATGTTATAGTGGTTTCAGGTGTACAACATAGTAATTTGACAATTACATGCATTATGAAATGCTCACCATCTGTTACCATACAAAACATTATTACAATATTATTGACTACATTCTCTATGCTGTATTTTTCATCCCTGTAACTTATATGGGGCAGGATTATTAAAAGGTAATATACTATTACTCATTCTTCCATATCTCCCCCCTCCTCAAAAAAGGCTACAGAGTAAGGTTATTTTGTGAGTGATTTTTAAAATATATATGTAATTTTCACTCCAAGTAATTTTATAATTAAAACAGTTATCATGGAAGAGGGAACAAATTTGCCAACAAGCCTGGGCATTCAGGACTCTGGTTTTTCAATAATCCACGTCTAACTTCCATCAAATTACTCTACTTCCCTGATTCTCACTTCCTTTGCCCGTAAAAGAAGCACTGGTTCACATGTGCATGCATGTGTGATGTTTATGTGTCAGAAGGATGACTTATAATGCATGCCAGCCAAATCTACTATCAACTGCGGAAACACTAAATTTGAGAGTTAAAAGTTCCAGAATGCTTTAAAACAATCTCACAATTTATTAACAGTAACCTCCCGTAATTTACCATAAACTCTTCGTATGGTCTCTGAGGTTATAACTAAGTCAATTTCTATCCTCTTGTAACCCAATCTCATCCATCTCATATCAACACCTCTCTCCCCTTTGGGGAAACATTTAGGTTCAACAACTATAAGTTGTAATAACAGGTGAGTCTGCTTTAAATACAAACCTGGGAGACCAGAGTATGGAAATCAACATTCTGCTTGGATCCCAAGGCATCTCTAAATCAATAGCTGAGCACACGATTGAGGGATGTGCCAAGTGACCAACTTGCCATAATATAGAAAGAATTAGACTCCAGACACTATAAAGGGCATACAGACAAGAAAGAAAGAAAGAACGAAAGAACGAAAGAAAGAACGAAAGAATGAAAGAAAGAACGAAAGAAAGAAAGAAAGAAAGAAAGAAAGAGAGAAAGAAAGAAAGAAAGAAAAAGAAAAAGAAAGAAAGAAAGAAAGAAAGAAAGAAAGAAAGAAAGAAAGAGAAAAAAAGAAAAAGAAAAAGAAAAAGCTACTTCACCAAGCCTTCCTTCCAAGTGTATGGGGAAACAAGCACTCGAATAACTTGCAGGTAGGTGTATATTCAGTGCAACTATTCCAGAGAATAACTGTTCACATCATTTTGTGCAAATCTTTACAAGATTTCTTCATTATTTCCTAGCAGGGAAATTGCTAAGTCAAAGGATTCTGTTTTTTTTTTTTTTAAAGATTTTATTATTTATTTGACAGAGAGAGAGGGAGAGAGGGAGAGACAGAGAGAGCACAAGTGGGGGAGAGGGGAGGGAGTAGCAAGCAGAGGGAGAGGGAGAAGCAGACCTCCACCGACCAGGGAGCCCAATGCAGGGCTCTATCCCAGGACCCTGCGATCATGACCTGAGCCGAAGGCAGACGCTTAACCGTCTGAGCCACCCAGGTGCCCGGCGAGGTCAAAGGATTCTATCCCAGTATTACAAATAATAGTAACACATCAGAAAGAACCTAATGTCCAATAATGGGGACACTAGCAAACATTTTTTATATACCCATTAAATACTGTCACATTAAGATAATGATGTGGAAATATGATTAGTACACACTAAAATGAGAAAAAAAAGGACATAGATCAAATGTACTATGATTAAACCAGCTCCCTATTTGTACCTATATATATAGAAATAAATATACATATACAAATATCGAAAATTATCATCCTAGTGTACAGAGATACAGATTTTATGTGCTTCTATTTTTCTAATATTTAGGAAATAAATGTTACTCTGATAATTAGAAAAGTAATCAGAGTATTTTCATTTTGATAACAAAAATAAAATAGGAATATCTACAAATAAGGTCAAAAAAGATTATGCCTCATGTATAGAAACTCAACTCATACATACTCTTAAGCATAGTCCTGGTTCCAAATTTCCTAGGAAAGCTTCATTAACAGCCACTGACTACTGTCCTTCCTCGGAAGTAATGAATGTACCATGATTTTTCTCTCAAAATATGCCACCTTAAGTTTTTATTCAACCATTTTGTCTGGGCAGAGGTCTCCCTGCAGTGGTCAGCAATCATGATTTACATGTCTCCATATGTATTTATGTCTCTGCCCCCAGCATGACAGCTTATCTACTATTAAACCCAAGTACCTGCATCCCCCTCATCATTGTCGGGCAACAGTTCCAGAGGACCTCTGGGCATGTGCTCGTATTCCTTGTCTTAACTCCCCAACCGTCTTGGAATTGTTTAATGTTTGCAATAGGTGTTTTTACCACTGAGTAGTACTAAGAAGTTTTGTGAACACACAATTATCAGAATTCAGATGTTAAACCTGAAGCTAATATAACTTGCCTATCAACACTGAAAGGCTTCTAGGAGCTCTTAGCATAGATCCCCTTTTATTCCAATGATCAATTTTGTCCTTTCTCTGGATTGGCATGGTTGATAGGGTTGACTTCTCTGCATTAGCTGTTCAGCTGAAGAATTTCACTGTGTAATTAAGTTTGTTCCCTCTGAGTCAGGCTGGATGCATCTTAAGTAGGATACACTGTCTACTCTTTCCCAAGGGCCCACTAGTACACCCTGAACACTGGAGGGACCTTGCAACAGAACTGTTCCCTTTGTGGCCCGAGAAGCCATCCCAGGCAGGCAGGCGAGCACTGCTCTGCTTCTCCTAGTCAGCTCCTGGGGGGTTCATTGACAACTTCAAGAATTGTCCCAACCTGCATCCATGGAAACCACTGAAGTCCGCACTACAAGTCTTTAGGCTCTGCTGCACAATTCCTGTCCCTCCAACATTCCGTGCACTCCATTGTTTTGTCTTCATAGTCCCTGTACCCTTCCTGTCTTCCTTGTTCCTTCAGATGCTTTGCAGGAAATGTATGCCATTTTTCAGGGTCAGCTTTTCCCTGCGATGCGTACCTTGGCCAATCATACAGCACCCACTAGGCAAGTAATATCTTGCCCTCTCCACCTCCTTCCCTCCCGTGGTGTAGGATACTAGCCCCCCCTGGTGTCTGGGAAGAAGGCTCTGACATAGCCTTTTGAAATTCCACAGAACACATGGTCTTTGAGGACTGTATTCAATTTTATGCTGGCTGCATGAATGCCTTGCTTGCCCTCAATCCACAGTTCTCATGCTGAGGACCCTCGCTGACTTCACTGGGGTGAAAAGAACGTATTTCCATTTGTCGCAAGTCATCATCTTTTCCTTGCAAAGTGGCTACAGGTAGAGAGTAGGAGAAAATAAAGTGTGGCAAGAAAGGGACAGAGAAAATATGCTCAGGAATAGAAACTGAAATACAGAAATGCAGACTCACACATGTCCACACAGTTAGAGACAAGAATTCTTTGTTCCCAGCCCATGGCATCATATCAACTCTGAAATCTACATGCCTGTGTCCCTCCCTACTCCACCTCTGCCAAGAACACGGAGATATGCCTTTTCTAGGGACTATGCACTACTGTATAAATGGGGGGGTGGTGGTAATGTGTGCTTGTCTATCCCAGTTAACAGTTTAATCTCTTTACCCCCACATCCTTCTCAAGATTTTTATGCATTCTCAAAATATTTCATTTTCTTTTTTTTTTAATTTATTCATTCGAGACACAGAGATACAGAGAGAGAGAGAGAGCATGAGCAGGAGGAGAAACAGAGGGAAGGGGAGAAGCAGACTCCCCGCGGAGCAGGGAGCCCGATGCGGGGCTTGATCCCAGGACCCTGGGATCATGACCTGAGTCCAAGGCAGATGCTTAACCATCTGAGCCACCCAGACGCTCCAAAATATTTCATTTTCAAGATTACTTCCACCTCCAAACTGGTTTCTCCATCGCTTTTACCTGTGACCTCTAGTGACCGTTCCTTTGCCTCTCATCTGTAAAATCCAGTCCTCTTCCCTTGATCTCTCTCCACACACAAACACACACACACATCACAACATACACACACACACACACACACACACACACACACACACCACAACATACACACACAGACCAAACAATACGTATCCACACAACACATGTGCAGGTATTGCTACAATATGGTTGCCGATCTGCGGGGAGTTAAGGTCTGCTTGGCACAGTGGGAAGGAAACCATGTTGTATACCATGGCAGGAAAAATGACTTCAAAAGTTCTTTAGTAATTTTCACTCATGCCTACTTACTGGATGTTTTTTTTAAGCCACATCATTCTGCTTTAACAAAGTAAAACAGTTTTGCTAAATACATAATGCAGAACAATTCTGTTCTCTTTGGCCTCTGCCTGCAAACTTAGATTTGACCCTGCTCCCCTTTCATATGCAAAGTATGTAACTGGTTGAGATGCAGGGAAGGAGTTGAGGATTGGGCTCTGGAGGCCAGGAGCCTGGTTTTCTACAGTGTGAAACCAGGGTAGGCTACTGCACAACTTGTGCCATAGTGTTTTTACATATAAACTGCAGCTAAGGAGATACAATAGGAAGATATATATATGATACCAAGCCATAGGGTTCCATGAGGTGTACCTGAGATGACACAGGAAAGGTGCTCATCAGGTGCCTGGCACAGAGTAAAGCCTCTTTAGTGTTCATCCTAGACAGAGGGTCATGCACGAGTTTGCATCCTGACTCCTTCTCCTGCAGGGAGCAATTAGTGTGCAGATACCAATAACATCAGTTACTACAACTGTCTCCCATGGAAGGTAAAGGAAGCCATAGGAAGTTTTAGACAGCACAGTTTTTCTCCATTTAACTTATCCAGTGATTATTCTCTGAACACACACACACACACACACACACACACACACACACACACACACCCCGATGGCATGATTACAGCAGCATGGCCCAACCGAGGTCTTCTGTGTGCCACCAGTGGGATTCCATCTAATTGCTGGACTGCATGTGCTATTATTCATCCCACTTTTCTTTTTTCTTCTTTAAATCAACTCAACTATTTTTCTTGGACCTGATCTAAGCTAACAACCATGACATCATAGATCTGATGTGCTGTGAATCATTGATTCATGTTTGTAAAATAAGTAGCAATAATTAACATTTTTAAATAAGTCTATCCATGTCCCAACTATTGTAACTGTCTGCATTTGGAAGCAGAATCACAAGACTTGACTCGTGCACCCCAATATTGTCTGGTATGTTCTTATCCTGTGCCCTTGGATAAATCATTTAAATTCTCTGAACCCCACTTGCTTCAATGGGTCCAGTTCCCAGATCTCTTGTAAAGATCAAGGAGAAAATGTGTGTGAAAGGGTTTTGTAAACTGGAAAGCACTGGACAAGTACATGGTGTTAATTTTCAGTTGACATCCATGAACTATTTGTTGTTACTAACGATATCTATAGATTAGTTTCAACAACCAAAAAGGAGGCTTTTCAAAGAAAAGAGAGTTTCTTTCATCCATAAGTTCCCTGTTTGATGTGTCACTCAGGACTCCATGAACAAGTGTACCCCCAGCCAGGCGCACATTGGGATTCCCTACTGCAACAGCAGATGATATCGACATCACCCTTGGAGTCCAGTAATAAGAACAAATCCTACACATGTCCTTTTTTTCCTTCTCTTGACTTTTTTCCTAAAGATTTATTATTTATTGGCAAGAGAGAAAGATAGAGAACAAGGGGGGAGAGGGGTGGAAAGAGAGAGAGAAAGATCCCCAAGGAGACTCCTCACTGAGCACGGAGCCAGAAGCAGGACCTGATCCCAGGACTCTGAGATCATGACCCAGTCCCAAATCAAGAGCTGGATGCTCAACTGACTGAGCCACCCAGGTGCCCCTCAACATTTTTTTTTTAAGTTACACAGTCTCGGCCCTAATCTCTCTATAGATTAGCTTCATGATATCAGTATCAGGGAGTCAGGATCCTGATCTCAGTATCAGGTAGTGCAGTCCCCAAGGACGGAAGACCTGACCCCATCAGCACTGTCAATATCTGTGGTCACAGTAAAGCTCTTTGCATTTCTCGGCCAATCCAAGAGCTCCTGGGCTTTGTACATTTATCTAGGAAATGGTTCTCAATCTTGGTTGCATCTTAGAAATCACACGGGGAAATTATTTTTTTTTAATTTTTTATTGTTATGCTAATCACCATATATTACATAATTTGTTTTGGTGTACTGTTCCATGATTCATTGTTTGTTCATAACACCCAGTGCTCCACGCAGAACGTGCCCTCCTCAATACCCATCACCAGGCTAACCCATCCCTCCACACTCCTCCCCTCTAGAACCCTCAGTTTGTTTTTCAGAGTCCATCATCTCTCCTGGATCGTCTCCCGCTCTGACTTACTCCCCTTCATTCTTCCTCTCCTGCTATCTTATTCTTTTTTTTTCTTAACATATGTTGCGTTATTTGTTTCAGAAGTACAGATCTGTGATTCAACAGTCTTACACAATTCACAGCGCTCACCATAGCACATATCTTCCCCAATGTCCATCACCCAGCCACCCCATCCCTCCCACCCCCCACCACTCCAGCAACCCTCAGTTTGTTCCTGAGATTAGGAATTCCTCATATCAGTGAGGTCATATGATACATGTCTTTCTCTGATTGACTTATTTCACTCAGCATAACACCCTCCAGTTCCATCCATGTCGTTGCAAATGGCAAGATCTCATTCCTTTTCATGGCTGCATAATATTCCATTGCATATATATACCACATCTTCTGTATCCATTCATCTGTCGATGGACATCTTAGCTCTTTCCACAGTTTGGCTATTGTGGACATTGCTGCTATAAACACTGGGGTGCACGTACCCCTTCGGGTCCCTACATTTCTATCTTTGGGGTAAATACCCAGTAGTGCAATTGCTGGATCGAATGGTAGCTCTAATTTCAACTGTTTGAGGAACCTCCATACTGTTTTCCAGAGGGGTTGCACCAGCTTGCATTCCCACCAACAGTGTAGAAGGGTTCCCCTTTCTCCACATCCCCGCCAACCTCTGTCGTTTCCTGACTTCTTCATTTTAGCCATTCTGACAGGTGTGAGGTGGTATCTCATTGAGGTTTTGATTTGGATTTCCCTGATGCCGAGCGGTGTTGAGCACTTTTTCATGTTCCTGTTGGCCATTTGGATGTCTTCTTTGGAAAAATGTCTCTTCATGTCTTCTGCCCATTTCTTGATTGGATTATTTGTTCTTTGGGTGTTGAGTTTGATAAGTTCTTTATAGATTTTGGATACTAGCCCTTTATCTGATATGTCCTTTGCAAATATTTTCTCCCATTCTGTCGGTTGTCTTTTGGTTTTGTGGACTGTTTCTTTTGCTGTGCAAAAGCTTTTTATCTTGATGAAATCCCAATAGTTCATTTTTGCCCTGGCTTCCTGTGCTTTTG
>NW_027397082.1:13755069-13814935 GCF_003265705.2 Callorhinus ursinus | reverse complement strand
GATGATCTGTCCATTTCAGTCAGGGGGGTGTTAAAGTCCCCCACTATTATTGTATTGTTGTCAATGTGTTTCTTTGCTTTTGTTATTAATTGCCTTATATAATTGGCTGCCCCCATGTTCGGGGCATAGATATTTACAATTGTTATATCTTCTTGTTGGATAGACCCTTTAAGTAGGATATAGTGTCCTTCCTCATCTCTTATTACAGTCTTTGTTTTAAAATCTAGTTTGTCTGGTATAAGGATTGCCACCCCAGCTTTCTTTTGGTGTCCATTAGCATGGTAAATGGTTTTCCACCCCCTCACTTTCAATGTGGGGGTGTCTTTGGGTCTGAAATGAGTCTCTTGCAGACAGCATATGGATGGGTTTTGTTTTTTAATCCAATCTGATAGCCTGTGTCTTTTGATTGGGGCATTGAGCCCATTTACATTCAGGGTAACTATTGAAAGGTATGAATTTAGTGCCACTGTATTGCCTGTAAGGTGACTGTTACTGTATTTTATCTGTGTTCCTTTCTGATCTTTGCTTTTAGGCTCTCTCTTTGCTTAGAGGACCCCTTTCAATATTTCTTGGAGGGCTGGTTTCGTGTTTGCAAATTCCTTTAGTTTTTGTTTGTTCTGGAAGCTTTTTATCTCTCTTTCTATTTTCAATGACACCCTAGCTGGATATCGTATTCTTGGCTGCATATTTTTCTCGTTTAGTGCTCTGAAGATATCTTGCCAGTCCTTTCTGGCCTGCCAGGTCTCTGTGGATAGATCTGTTGCCAATCTAATATTTTTACCATTGTAGGTTACATATCTCTTCTCCCGAGCTGCTTTCAGGATTTTCTCTTTGTCTGTGAGACTCGTAAGTTTTACTATTAGATTTCGGGGTGTTGACCTATTTTGATTGATTTTGAGAGGGGTTCTCTGTGCCTCCTGGATTTTGATGCCTGTTTCCTTCCTCACATTAGGGAAGTTCTCTGCTATTATTTGCTCCAATATACGTTCTGCCCCTTTCTCTCTTTCTTCTTCTTCTGGGATCCCAATTATTCTAATGTTGTTTTGTCTTATCGAATCACTTATCTCTCGAATTCTGCCCTCGTGATCCTGTAGTTCTTTCTCCCTCTTTTTCTCCGCCTCTTTATTTTCCATCATCTGGTCTTCTATATCACTGATTCTCTCTTCTGCCTCATTTATCCTAGCAGTTAATGCCCCCATTTTTGATTGCACCTCATCAATAGCCTTTTTGATTTCGACTTGGTTAGATTTTAGTTCTTTTATTTCTCCAGAAAGGGTTTCTCTAATAACTTCCACGCTTTTTTCAAGCCCAGCTAGTATCTTTAAAGTCATGATTCTGAACTCTAGGTCTGACATCGTACTAATGTCCGTATTGAGTAGGTCCCTGGCTGAAGGTACTACCTCTTGTTCTTTTTGCTGAGGTGATTTTTTTCGTCTTGTCATTTTGTCCAGAGGAGAATAGATGAATGAGAGAACAAAATGCTAACAGGTTTACAACGTCCCCAGCAAATATACTGTATACAAATCAGAAAAGACCTGAAACCAGAGGAAAAGAAAGGGAAAGAAAGAAAAAAGAAAGAGAAAAAAAAAAAAGAAAAAAAAAGATAAAAACAAAAACAGAAGAATACAAAAAAAGCAGAATGTGATCAAGTATGATCAGGCTAGTGCATAGATCAGTGCCACACACTAGATTTTGGGCGTATTTTGGTCTGTTAGAAAAAAGTGCCTCCAAAAATTTTAAAGGAAGAAAGACATATATGTACAAAATAAGGGTTGATACAATGAAGGGATAGAAGATGAATGTAAAGATGAAAATTATAAAAGATTTTATAAAAGGACTTGATAAGATAAGAAGTTATTTGAAAAAAGAAAGAAGATTTAAAAAAAAAAAAAGAAAAAAGGGAGAGAATGTGATCAGGCAGGAGACTAGAACAGAACCATACACTAATGATTTAGGGTATATTTTTATCTGTTAGAAGAAACTGTATCTCAAAATTTTAAAGAGAGAACAACTTTTATATATATGTCAAAAATAAGGGTAACTACTATGAAGGGATAAAATATGACTCTTCCAGTAAGTGGTCGCTTCTCTGTTCAGAGAGTTGTTGCTACTCTCCTCTTTGATCTCCTGTTGAGTTCGTAGGTGTTCAGAATGGTTTGATCCCTATTCAGCTGAATTCCTGAGACCAGACGAAATCTAGGTCTCCTACTCCTCCGCCATCTTGCTCCCAGGGGGGAAATTATTTTTAAAATACTAGTCTGAGCACCATCCCAAACCGATTTAACTAGGATCTCTTGGTGGGCATAGGGGTTCGGGGATCCATTTATATTAACAGTTCCTCAAATATTAAGACTGCTTGGGAACTACTGCTTTAAGGTTAACCATGGCTAGACAGTAAGGCTGCACCTACTGAGCATGGAGACAAGTGGGAATGAAATCCAATTATGCTTAAACTGGCCAAATCCTAGAAGTCAGAATAACCAAACAAGAATAACACAAAAACAAGCAAAACATAAGAGCAAAGGCACCTGCCAATCTGCCTGCACCACTTTATCTCATGATATGATCCTTTTATTTCTTGCACAAGAAGATCCTGTTAAACTGTAGATGACTAGTACTCACCCCTGACCTACAGGAATCAGAGTCTCTGGGGGCCAGAGAATTTGCATTTCAGCAGGCTCTCCAGAGCATCTAAGTCCACAAAGGTTTAGAACTTCTGCTCTCTATGCAATTACATGAGAGCTGTGTAATCCCTTCTGGACAGCATAATCTTTTTGGGGTTCTTCATTCTGGTTGCACAAGCAGAACTGAACTCCTTGAGTTTTAAAGTCTAGGCACCCAGATTCTACTCCAGGCACTCAAATGTGGGACCGGCACTGCTGAAGTTTTGAAAGCTTCATAAGGGATTCTGAGAGGCAGGCAGTCAGATTTTGAGCCTCTGCTATAATGGCAAAGCCACTGGGCAGCGGAAAAGGGGAAAAAAAATGCAGGGAAAACACTGGCAAAGTGTCTTTTTCTTAGGCCAGGTGTCATTACTAAAACACATTCCTCTGTGTCAGTTCTCTTTAGAATGAGAAAAATGAAAATCTCCTTCCTGTCAATTTGCCTTTTGCACAGAAGGGAACAGAAATTTAGAAAGTATTTAAAGCAGCAAGCTCTGGGAATGCCCATTATTCAATGCCGGAACCAGAGGCTCCCCAGGCATTATTAGACAAATTGATGAACACTGTGCCTGGATTTAGAGGGAAGAAAAATGCTGCTGGAACTGAAATACACTGATTTTTCATCTAAATGTCTTGTAAGTAAAGACCCAGGAACTGACTTCATGGATTTTCATGCAGAGGCTATGGTATTTACATCTGAAAAGCCCACTTCCACTGCCTTCTCAGTTACTCTGGCCATTGGGGTTTCGGAGGAGCACAGGATGAAATGCAACTTAATTCTGTCTATTAAGGAGAGAGGGGTGTCACAGCTCACCCCGCCAGGGCTGTGCATGGTGAGGCAGTTATGGCCTGAACAAATGAAAACCCAGGCCAATTACTGCTTCAACCTCCTGGTTTACTTTTCAGTAGAACTTTGAGGCATGCAAGATGAAATGCTGGTTCTTGTCTGAATTCATGACTTAACATAGAGGGATAATTTTTCCTGTAAATCTTGAAGCCCTGGGAGTGGGCCCCTCCATTCCTACTCAGTGGGTGGCTTCTGGAACTGGGCATTTGAGGGACAGAAGCCTAAGGAATGTCCTTGTGCCCAAACCACATTCCTTTAGGTGACAAAAGGGATAAAGAAGAGACACCTGCCACTCACAGAGGAAAGGAAATGCAGGTGAAGTCTCTGCTCTGCTTGTGAGTCCCTCCCCAAACCTAACAAACCAACACACACCAGTCAAGGGGAAGACAGCAATGAATTCCTGTCTCTCCCAAGTCTGTGATTGGCTTCAAAACACTGTCATCAGTCATCCTAATAAGCACTTAAAAAGTAAATCAAAGGCTATTAAAACACTTTTGACACTGAGCTTGCTTCCTCAAGCAAATCATAAATGCCCAGAATTTACAACATTTGCTGGGGGGAGGGAGGAGGACGTTGGGTTTTAAAAACAGATTTATTAGCTTGTTTCTTATACTGTCCCCCCCCTTTTCCCCCTTGGGACAGCAATACTGTAAAATTGCTGGCTGCTGTAAGAGACTGCTAAATGGGTAGCTAAAGTTCGTATCATTATCTAAGCTATTCTGGATTTCAGTTGCGGGGGGGGATTCATGAGTATGTGCCAGCAAAAGGCAACAAAACACTTTCTCTTCAGCTAAAGGGGCCTGGGGCTTTTTGATCAACATCTATACCCTGAAGTGCAAGGCAGTGAAATAATATTCTGCATCACTCTTTTCACAACCGGAATTCAGGGGAAGAGCCCAGTAGGACAGTGAAATAAATTGGGATAGATGGTAGCCATCCTCTGTTGTTAATATGCGGGATGAATTTCAGTACGCCATTTACCCTCCCTGGACCTAAATTTCTTCAACTGCAAAAGGCACGCATTGGTCTAGATAACTTTGAAGATCCCTTTCCAAAACACAGTCCTGTCATCCAATTAGCTCATTAGCCAGCACAGCATTAATCAGCTACTTCAGGGCTTATATGAATGGCTAATGTGAGACCTCAATTCTTTCCAAATTACGTGAGGTGGATGTGCTCCCCCTTCACACTGGCACATCTGATTTCTAACCTTTCATGTTCTTTCTCCCCGAAGCATGTGTTCAACAATTGAGCTTGGAATTAAACTCTCTTTGGATCCTTGATTCGCTTCAGAATAGCAGAGCTGTGCGCCTGGGTGGCTCAGTCCGTTAAGTGTCCAACTGTTGATTTCAGCTCTGGTCCTGATCTCAGGGTCATGAGATCGAGCCCTGCATGGGGCTCCACATCAAGTGTGAAGCCTGCTTATGATTCTCTCTCTCTCTTCCTCTGCCCCACGCCCCTCAAAAATAAATAAAAGAGATGGAACTGTGATAGGGCAAGGTACCAGCCTCTGCAGGGGAAAGAGTGTCAGCTTTTAAAAGTAAGCAGGGGCAGGGTGGTTACTTATCTGCAGCCCCAACCTCTTCTCTGAGTTCTGGACCTGCATGTGAGAACTCCTCTTAGATACCTCAAACACACCTCAAAAGCAACTTTTCTAAAACTGAATCTGTAATCTTCTTCCCAAAAATGGGTCTGGGTGCAGAGTTTCCCTCCCTCAGTGACTGGTACCACTATCTATGCTGTTAGGCACTTCAGGCACCCAGCCTTCATCCCGGACACTCCCATCTCCTTCAACTGGTTTATCCCTAAATCTTCTATTTTAGCCCCCAACCACTGCTGAACACTTCTTGAATATGAACAAACCAATGCATGTTTCCACCATCAAGACCTTAATGGATGCATTATCCCTTCCCCAGTTTTCTGCAGTATTTTCCTACATGAGTTGACAGGACTTGCTCCTGGATCTTCTAAAATGCATAGTTGCCCATTTCTCCCCATCCCCACCTGAATCCACCCCATCTTCCCCGCAGCTTCCCTACCACCCACAGCCCTTCTATTCCAGTCACACTGGAGTTCTTTCAGTTCTTTGGGGCCATGACTCTTCCCTCCACATGCCACTACCACAGCTGAGGTCTTTCCGCTCTTCCTTTCAGTCCCACTTCACCTGGTCAACCTGTATGTGCCTCTTGGTCACCACTTTTTCAGAAGAGTCTTCCCTGTCACTGCTGTCTAGCTAGAAACCTGTAATTACAGGTTTTTAGGAAGACAAATATCCATTCATTTCAGTACTTAACTTTGTGAATACCTTATTATTTTTATTATTTAGTGGCGTCTCTCCCACTAAATTGTAAATTTCCTGAGATCTGAAAACCATTTCTGATTTTGCTCACCAAATGGTCCAGGGTCTAGTGCATCAAAGGCACTCAAACACATTTATTGAGTGAATGAAGTGAGTAGCTGCTGATAGCAATACGTTTTGTTTTATTTTCTTCTATCCCACCATCGGTCAATTCCATCTGCCTCTTTTAACTGTGTGATCTTTCACCGCTAGAGAGTCCCTCCACATAAAGTTACCTGTACTAATCCCTTTACAAACAAGGGTCTACTTTCCCCCAAATTTTCATTTTTTTCTGTCACTCATATACAATGTCACCAAGGAAAGGACCTCATTTAAAAAGCACTCTGATGAAAGTCAAAGTTCCTATCTCTCTTATCCTGCTTTAACCCAGGAAGGCCAGATTCTTTTGTTTCCCTTTATAAACCAGACATGCTTATTTCTCTCTCCAAATACTGCCTATGGGTCCTCCCCCCAAACACACACCCCGCCTACCACCAACTTCCTATTTTCTCCTCTAGATCTTCCCTGGTGACCCTTAGCTGTATTTATCTCTCTCTTCCCTGAATTCTTACTGGGTTAATTGGCTTGACTGTACCCCCATCTACATGTTCTGGCTCACACAAACCACCCGCATTACTCACAACCACAAACTTTTGCCTGCCTTGGGGTCTGGGCCACATTGCTACTGCTGCTTGCCTCCCTCCCCCACCTTCACTTCTCACTGGCCAACTCTTTCTCAGCTGAAATACCATATTCCCAGGGAAGTTTCCCCTGATCACCCAACCTAACCTTCTCTTTATTCTAAGGACAACACTGATTTCCCTTCCAATTATGATCTACCTCATGATACAGTGAATAAGCTGTATGTTTTCCTTTATAACATGTGTCCTCCTCAGTACATCCTAGGCTTCTTTGGTAGAGGTACTACCATGACTCCTAGTAATGCTAAAACCTTGCAGATTCCCTGGCGATAGTAAGGGCTCAGTAAATATTTCTGGATGTAGCAGTATTTCAACTAATGGACATATTGCTCTGGTCTCTGCATTAGTTCTCTAAATCTCTTGAGGGCAGGGATCCTATTTCCTCCTCGTTTTGAAACTCCCATGGTGCTAAGTTCACAGAAAGGTTAGGCCAGCGTCTGTCAACTCGCACTGTTGATATCATGGGCCCAGTAATTCTTTGTCATGAGGAGCTGTCCCAGGTACTACAGGACGTTTATCAGCATTCCCAGCCTCTAACTACTAGATGCTAGTAGCAATCCCCACCGTCAGTCATAACAACCAAAAATGTTTCCAGACATTGCCAAATATCATGTGTGGGAAAAATTCACCCCTCAATACCCCACTGGGAATCACTGGGTTAAGTATTTAATTCAATCAAGGTTGATCAATGGATTGCAAAGCAGCCTGGCAATTGCTAAGTTCTAAAGAGTCCCTCAAAGTCTGGGAGGAATGGTTCCACTCTAGGCAAGGAACACAACAAATGTCTAAAAATACCTGACAGCTCCTATAAGTCGTGCTCACTTCAAGGGCTAGAGACTGTAGCCAAATTGGCTGGAGGCCTATGCTAACTTCTTCCTTGGTAATTGTTTTCTCAATAGATAGAGTTCATTTTGAACATCCTTGGAACACTAGGTGAATTTATATCTTGTTTACTATTCCCTGAACTCACCAATTAACTTTTCATCATTGTAACTACCTTTTGTATTTTTTATCTTCCTGTTCACTACATCCTCCTGAGAGGTAAGAATCTGCACCTGCTTTATTTCAGTGCCTTCTGCCAGATGCAAGAACACCTGAGCAAAGTGCCTTCTTAATAATGAAGGTCTGGTTGAACTTTGCCATTTGCTGTGCATTCTCACATATATGATCTCATCAAACAGCTGAAAGACAGAGAGACACACAGGGAGAGAGAGACAGACAGGGACAGAGAGAAATGAATAGGGTATTCAGTGGTTTAAAATCTATGACCAGAGTGAAAAACAAGTGATTACTCCTTACCAGAAGTTTCAACATCTGGACTCAGGTGCGGAGGTGAGGCTGAAAAGTTTTATACTTAATTTTAGTGGCAAATAAAAAGAACTAACAGGTGTTTTCATAGTGACTACCAAGGAAATGGTATAATATAATACATATTCTAATGCCCTTTATAATATCGACCACTTAAACACCTCTTTATAAAGAGTGGATGGAAAGGGAGCAATGCTCTTCTGATGAGGAAAGGTTAAATATTTGCTAAATCTCATGCAGTAAGTACCAGTGTGAGGTACTTCTATCCAGGTCTTCTGATTTTAAATCTTATATACTTTCCAACCTGATCCCACTGACTCTTACAAGGACCACACCTAATTTTACTAACTCTTCAACTACTATCCTGACAGTTGTGGTCATTTGTTTTTCCCTATTACTTTGAACGTGGTCTGCCTGGGAAAAGAATATCTGCGGGGACCCCTAACCAGGTGCACGTACAGATTCCTGGAGAGATATACATTGCTTCATAATTTGATATATTGGTTTAAATGCCTTGGCTGGATTCTGATAGGTGTGTGTGTGACCCATAATACCATCAAGCATAAAGTGAATAAATAGTAAATTCCCTGACCTACTTGGTTCAGGGGATGCTTAATGGTGTTACATAATAAATGTCATAAAGCTACACAAAAGCAGGGTAAGATTTTTGCTCTCACTTCTGGCAAAAAGAAAAAAATAAAGAAAAAGAACCTCTTTCTTCTATAGATCAGAAGCGACGGAAGATGGGTAGAATGCCCATGTTATGTACTGCCTTACTCAGGACAATCCTCATTTGTTCCTGCTGTCTCTACATGATTATTCACAGTGTCCCCTCTCAAAAGCGTTGCAGTTTGAAAGCTAAATTATATAATCATGCTAAATATGGCTCCAGGTTCACAAGGTACCTGACTGTGTTAGTATATTACTAAGTTTCATGTATAACCACATTTAAAATAGTTGTATGCTTCCTCCCCTAGGTTGTTCATGATATTAGATAGGTTTAGGGACTAGGTGGCAAGTTCCTCCCTTCTCTTCAAAGGCTACACTATCGCTTCTCGGAAGAGGAGTTTTATACTCCGGCCACTGCATGCCAGAGAACAAGAGAAAATGCAAAGAGAAAGGCAGTCACTATGCATGAAGTAAAGGGCCCCAGCCACCCGCTGGGATTGGGCAGACATCCACATTCACATCTATTCCTGTAACCACAGTGTGAAACAAGCATGACTAGTGTCTTAAAACATGCTTTTGTTTCTTCCTCCCCTTAAATTTTATTCTTTGGGCAATGTTCCCTGGATGAAACTCCTGGCAGACCCCTGGGCTTTCTGTTGCATCTCCATTCTAAGTAGTAACTGGAGACCCTCTCCCCAGCTGGTGGTCACCTGGAAGCCCAACTCCGCCCCTTTCCACCTCCCCGTCAGAAGCAGTCTCCTTGCCCCTTTGGACAGGCCTGCTGAATGAGACCCAAGAGGACACCAGGGACACTCTCTCCTTCCTCCTTCGTGGTCCTTGCTAAATGATCCCACTTCCTCCCCAGACCCAGGGCACCAAAGCTGCAGCTCCCTCTTGGACCCAGGCATCAGTTGCTGCCTCTTGCTTTATACTTCCCAGGCAGGAGTCACAACACAATCCATAAATCATTTTGTTTCAATCAAGAGTCAGGTGCCAGTCTTCGTAACCCCAAATTTGGGGAGACACTGAGGAAGCCTTCTTGAAGCGCAATCCTTCACCACCATGTGATGGAGACAAGAAATAACTCCGTGCTTTGACAACTCTTTTTTCGAGACATCCTCTTCATCTACCTCCTCACATGCAAGTCCTACTGAATGCCTCTGCCTGCTGATCCTTATCTGGCTCAGCAGATGTGACAGGCACCAACCTCACAAAATTGAGAAGGTAGGGTTCAGAGTCTACCTTCTGAGGTACCACCTTACAAAATTCTCTCACCCTCCTTGCCTATTTGCATATTCTCTATCCCACTCCTCTATTTGATTGAAGGGAGTAAATGTCCAGAAACAGGTTACAATTAACATTTGCCTTATAAGTCAGTACACGGTGGGGGAGGGGGAGCAGGGATTGAGAAGGGAGGGGAGTGTCCACCTCACACTTCACCATGACCTCTATCACACTGGGCCCTCAGCAGAAACTATGCAGACTCAGAGGCAACTATAAACCCTCTGTGAGTATTAACATTAAGGGTCTAGTGCCCAGGAACACAAAACCAGGTTAGCAGGCTGACATCCCTTCTCTACCCGTTACAACTTCAATCTGAACAATGCTTATTTCTTTCCGTGTTGCCTGGGTTTCCAGAAAAGCTCTCTCTGGGGTCCTACCTCATACAATCCAAGCACCTTACTCCCACAAGGGAAATCTAAGAAATTGCTTTCCCGTGTGCTCTATCTTATACAGAGTTGAGAAATCCCCTCTGATCTGCTGAACTTTTGAAGTCCCAGAAGTAGAAAACACTAAGAAATATATACTAAGGTCAAGAATCTGAAAATGCCACTTGTAAATGGACAGTCGTATTGAGTAGACCAGGCTCCTCAGGTGGTGAATTAGGGCTTAAGAAAGAATGAAAGGTGTAAGTTACTTTGGACGCTTTCATTTTGTGCCAAGGACAAAGTTTTTATTTCTTTTCCATGTGTCATGTGCTCAAAATGCAACTGCCACTAAGCACTAATGCAGAACCTCAACAAGGAATTATAGGATTGCCTCATAAGGGACATGGAGGATGAAACTACTTAGCTTCACCTCAACATGAAGACTCCAGTAGGTTCTGTCATCTGGGCAGGTCCCCAATTCCCCTTTGAAGGGCTTATAAAAGTAAGCAAACACCACAAACAGACAAAACTGTTGACCAGAACGTCAAAGCGCCGAAACCAAAAAGTAATAGAATCAAAGACTTTTTTAAGTTCTCTTCTTTTTTAATAGACTTCATTTCATTTAAAGCAATTTTAGATTCATAGCAAAATTAAGTGGAAAGTACAAGACTTCCTATATCCTGGCCTCCAACATGTAGTCTTCCCCGCTATCAACATCTACACCCAAGTGGTAAATTTGCTATAATGGATAAACCTACATTGATACCTTCCATCACTCAAAGTCCATAGTTTACATTAAGGTTCAGCTCCTGGTGTTATACATTCTACAGGTTTTGGCAAATGTATATAATGACAAATACCCACCACTGTAGTATCTCACAGAATAGTTTCACTGCTCTAAATATCCCCTCTGGGGGCGCCTGGGTGGCTCAATCATTAAGCGTCTGCCTTCGGCTCAGGTCATGATCCCAGGGTCCTGGGATCGAGTCCCACATCGGGCTCCCTGCTCCGCGGGAAGCCTGCTTCTCCCTCTCCCACTCCGCCCGCTTGTGTTCCTTCTCTCACTTTGTCTCTCTCTGTCAAATAAATAAATAAAATCTTCAAAAAAATAAAATAAAATAAATAAATAAATACCCCCTCTGTTTCATCTATCATCCCTCCCCTCCTCCCAAAATCCTGGTGATCACTGATCCTTTTATAGTCTCAAGAGTTTTACCCTTTCCAGAATGGCATATAATTGGAATCATGTAGCCTTTCCGATTGGCTGCTTTCACTTTGAAGAATGTACTTAAGGTTTGTTTCTCCACCCCTTTTCATGGCTTGATAGCTCATGTCTTTTCAGTGGTGAATAATAATCCATTGTCTGAATATACCACAGTTTATTTATCCACTTACCCACTAAAGGACATGTTGGTTGCATCCAAGCCTTGGCAAATATGAAGTCGCTATAAACATCCATGTGCAAGTTTTTTCTGTGAATGTAATTTCTCAACTTATTTGGGTAAATACCAAGGAGCAAGACTGCTGGATCATATGGTAAGATTATGTTTAGTTTTGTATAAACCTGCCAGACTGCCTTCCAAAGTGGCTATGCCATTTTGCATTTCCAACAGCAATGAATGAGAATTCCTGTTACTCCAAATCCTCCCTAGCGTTTAGTTTTGCCAGTGTTTTGGATTTCAGCCATTCTAAAAAGTGTGCAGTAGAATACTGTTGTTTTAATTTGCAATTCCTTTATAATAGATGATGATGAGCATCTTTTCATATGGTTTCCCCCTGCATATATTCTTTGGTGAGGTGTCTGTTCATATCTTTTGCCTATTTTTTAAGTGGATTCTTTTCTTATTGATGAGTTTTAAGCACCCTTTAGAAATTTTGGATAACACACCTCTATCAGATATGCCTTTTACAAACATTCTTTCAGTCTATGGCTTACGTTCTCATTCTTTTGAAAAAGCTTCTAAAATGATCATCTACATTTTAATTAAAAATCATTTGTTCCAGGCACCTGGGTGGCTCAGTCGTTAAGCGTCTGCCTTCGGCTCAGGTCATGGTCCCAGGGTCCTGGGATCGAGTCCCGCATCGGGCTCCCTGCTCCGTGGGAGGCCTGCTTCTCCCTCTACCACTCCCCCTGCTTGTGTTCCCTCTCTCCCTGTGTCTCTCTCTGTCAAATAAATAAATAACATCTTTAACAAAAATTTGTTCCAGTGAGAAATGCCAGATGACAGAGGCATGTGATACAGTAATCAATGATTAAAAGGGATCTTTTAGCCTATTGGATATGATACCATGGTCCAATATGGTAAAAAATAAAATGAGGTAAAACAAAATCAAAATAAAGGCTCTGCCATTTGTTAATATCATGAAAATCCCAGAAACTTCACTAGTTAGATGGATAGACATAGATGTTAGATAGATAGATGATAGATAGATAGACAGATAGATAGATAGAATACCTATATTATATACGTCTTTGTAGGAGCTGTTCCAAAAGGTATGCAAAAAGCAAAAAAGAAATTTGAAAACAAAGTGTAAGAAAAAGAGGATGAGTGGCATGGAAGGACGGTTCAAACAGGTGCCCACCATGCTCTCTATTTCTGCAGATGTTCGTGATGCTGCTGGATATCCCCCAGAGTGAACAGGAATACTGGAATCCTCTACTCATTTAATTTTTTTTTACATTTAACTATATTTTGTTTTGTTTTCATTTTAAGGTAACGTGACTGTAAGGTGAATTGACTTTTTCTGCAAAGACAGACCAGCAAAATGTATTCCTTGTGTAACTTTCATAACTATCTAGGCTTTTTGCAATCTTTGCTCTGCTTTCAACAAACTTCAGAGGCTCTGATCTACGCAGAGTGACAATGATTTTCTCACTCATGAGATAGATTTATACTAAAAAAATACACACATAGTTTCTAAAACATGTTGACTTCAAAAATTATTTTAAAAATTATACTTTACTCTTCAATCCTGTAGTATGCATCATATCGTATGCACAAAAATATCATTTTGCAACCACTGAATCCTTGCAGATTAAAGTATTAAAACTCTGGCAGGATGACTAACCTGGAGCAGGCAAAGCCTCATAATTCTGGATAAATGATTGTCTTCTATGTGGTTTTCTGTTGTATACCAAAGGTCCCTTCCCCAGTCCTGTCTTCTCCTGCAGCCAAAGCAGCCTCAGATCTCCCCCAGGGCCTATTGCTGGCCACTGCTCATGCTACGCAGACTGCATGATTCATCTTCCACCAAGCACAGCATTCGCTCTCTGCTTTTGGACTCCTGGATGGGCCACCACCACACTTTAACTCCGCTGTCCCTGCAGCACACACTAAACACCCAAATTACACTGGCTCCTTGCTTAGCATAAAATTGACTTGAAATACAGAGGCTAATAAGCAGCCCCTCTTGTTGGCCTCAAGCTTGCTTACTGATATGTAACTGGTTGAGACCCCAGGACAAAAGCCAGGGTCTCTCCAACCCTGATTAGCAATTCCCCCCTTCACTGTTCCCACCATTTGAAAATTGCTTGAGGGGTGCCTGGGTGGCTCAGTCATTAATTGTCTGCCTTCGGCTCAGGTCGTGATCCCAGGGTCCTGGGATCCAGCCTCACATCGGACTCCCTGCTCCACACGGAAGCCTGCTTCTCCCTCTCCAACTCCCCCTGCTTGTGTGCCCTCTCTCACTATGTCTCTCTCTGTCAAATAAATAAATAAAATCTTAAAAAAAAAAAAGAAAAGAAAATTGCTTGAGAGAAGAAGAATGTTTGAGCCCAGGCAATTAGTGTTTCCTTTTATGTCTAGATAACCTGAAATTTGTTCATATAGCATTTCACATACAATTGCTTCAAGTCTATTTCTGTATTTTTATGATGAAATTGTTCCTTCCCAGCAAAAAAACAGCACAATGCAAAACAACTGCCCTATATCTTTGGGGGTAATACTAGAGCCCAAGGGACAGTGTGTTCTATGGAGTAGGAAAGCCAATGACTTTGCTAAGATTTTCTTGGTGATGGAAAGGAGATGCAATTACAGGTATATCAGGCTCTCTAAAGTAGGTGTATCTCTGGAAATTTGTGCACAAACCTAATGTTTTATATAAACACATTACCAGGGCTCTGCTGTTAAAAATATTTTGAAATAAAACACTTTGAACGTAAAAAAAATGACTTAAGAAAAAGGTAAGTTCCCTGTTGGTATCTCGAGGCTCGTACTGGATATTATCCATCTATGGAGACCAGAGGATTAGATACAGAGACAGAAAATACTTTCAATCCCAGCCACAGCACATGGTTATACATACACTAAGAATTATATTCATCACAGCATTCTTCATAATAATGAGAAAATAGCAACAATGTAAATCTTAATCAGGGGATTTACTATTTTAAAGGTAAAACTACTAAAATAGATTCATCTAATGAGCTATTATGCTGCCATTAAGAATATGTATTTTTTAAATAATGTGTGTGCCTTGAATAAAAAGCTGGAAAGTCAAAGAGAACTGACTATTAATACTGGCTTGCCTCCTTGTCTGACATCTAGTACCGAGCAGCCACTTTACCTTTCTGAGCCTCAATTATTTCATCTGAAAAGTGGGAATTAAAGAACAATCCTGAGTGGACTGTTTTGGGACTTAATGCAGGTGATACGTGGGAAGTGTTCAGTGAATGATAAAGTCACCTTTTACTGAGTACTTCCTATTCTCATAGTTCAAAATGGTCAGAAATTTCCAAGCTCACATGTTTAAAACTAAAAAGAATACTAGAGAAGACAGGATACAGAAGTAGACTGTGAAATCTCACCCAGAAGTATAAGCAGGCACACATGGAATAGTTACCTCTGAAGTCGAAGAATTATTAAAGAATGGTACTGGTATTAAATTGATATTAGATCAAGAGTCTTAAACTACAACCATTCTTCCCACAAAGATATATTTACATACTGAAGAGACAATGACTAATGCTTATGTCAGTCATAACATGGGTTTATCTATGCTATCATAGAAATAGAACATAAAATAAAAATACTATGTGGTACAAGGTGGTAGCCAAGGTTCTTTGGAGCTGGGTAGGTAAACAGGAGAGACAGCACAGAGCACAGGGGAGGGTGGGGTCCTGTCCTGGCTGGGTCCTGGGCCCACAGAAGCAGGGGGCTCCATCGGAGCATGGGATCTGGCATTTCAAGTGACCATAGCAGAAGTATTCCATTCTTCTGGGAGGAGTAAGGGAAAGGAAGGCTGCCCTACACAGAGGAGGGGAGCTGATAGTTTCCACCCACCCACCCCTGCCCCTATGTCTACTTTTTCTCACTTCTGCCTTTTGTCTTAGCAAATAAACTTGCTCTATTTCTTCAAATGTTTTTCCTACTGTGATTGTGATTGTGTATATGTGTGATTTTATAGCAAAAAAAAGAACATTTTCTTTTACTTGCAGTTGCATCCAATTAAAGACGACAACTAAAGTATACCAATGACGAGAAGCACCGAAACATGCAGAGGAAAGGCACGGACTCTCACAGGTGACATATCAATGGCCACTTCTGTGCCACTTGGTCTCCATGAATATGCTTTAGTGGTTACAAACAGCTTCATGTTCAAGGGTGGCTTAGCCTTAGAGGAGAGACTTAGAAGGGGCTTACGATTATATCAAAGATCAGAAGAGAATGAATTTTTCCAGAACAAAAGATTTCTAAAATCTTCTAAAATTGCTCAGCCTTTTTCCATCTCCTTTCCACTATACATTATATGTAGGTCTCCTTGTAATAGTTAATAGAAAAATTCAAATCATAAAAAAAGAAAGAAAAAAGACCTGGGATATTAGAACAGAAAAAGATGGGAATTGGCCCATTACAGAAAACTGAGATCCACAGAGATATGGACTGTGTTTACTTTCCTTCCCTATAAAAATGGCTTTTTAATAAAAGAAAAGGCACTGTTTCTTTCTTCCTCTTTCCATCTCTCTAATAATGAAGCCACACCAAGACAGATCAGAACTCTAGTCAGCTTCTGAAAAAGCAGATCACCCAAGGAAGGCTATTTTACAGCCTTTCTGGTTCATTTTCCCTCCATTGTTTTAGGATCCTGGGTATATGAAAAATCAAACTTTGTCACTTATGCTGTTGTTCTTGGCTGGATTTTGGAGCAATCAGCAAGGTTTCTAGAATAAACAGATGACCATACACACTTGCAAAGGTATATGCACACACACACACACACACACACACACACACAAATAATCAGAACACTCAAGTTGCTGAGATTCCAGCCAGAAGGATGAAAATAAATGGTGTATGGTCATTACAATTCCCAAACTAATAATTTCGAGTATGGCGTAAAATGAATGATTGCTAAGAGAGAAGGGGTAGAAATGCTCCCTCTGCTTAAGCAAATTAATTAATTAAAGTGTTAAGACTGATTGGTTAGAAAATCATCAGGAAAGGTCACTCTTAACAGAGTCATTTATGCTTAGAGTAAATAGCTATCGGCTTACCCTGCAAAATAAGTGGCATGGCTGCTCTATGTCTGAATACAAATTATTTGCAGAGCGCTCGGCTAGCCTTGCCTCATTCTGCCACTGGGAATATGCAGAAGCTGGCATGAATGTGTACATTTGCACATCTCATTATAAATCACTGTCTTTGTATTAAAGAGACTGGCCAACTCATAGGCATGGCACCTAGACAGGAGGGCTCTACCTATGTGCCAAGTGCTTAGATCAGTTGTGTCTTGTTTTGTATTGTTTTGTTTTTTTCCGTAGAATCTGGAAAGGAATAGGAACTTCTTAGAGGAATAAGGACTCTCTTTTTGTTTTATTTTTTTAATGGCACTGTTCATCAGGTAAGGTTCCTAAGTGAAATTTCTATCAAAAGTTTAGGAAGCCTGGTGTCCTAATACTTCCCATGACCCCCACAACTCAAAAGGCTCAAAGCCTTAGTAACCAAAGACAGCCATGAGGGAACATGCCTTTCAAACGCGGGACTATCTCCACAGATTTCAATACCTTTGCAATCTGAATTTCCTAGAGTAGAAGTGTGGTGAAACCGGCTGTGTGGTATATGAATGCAGATACTGTGGCCTTAGGATCTCCACAAATTAGAGGGGTCTGATTCTGGAAAAGCCACATGTTGTGAGATAGGATCCTGGGAAGATTAATACTGTCTGATTTCTCTTCTAATTCTGAGAAGACCTGGAAATCCTTATCCTGTTCTTTGTCTCCTGGCAGACTCTGAAGGCTCAATAATATTTGGGAGGAGGTTTCACTTAGATCCTACGTAGAAAATTCCAGAAATATCCTTTTGGATCTTTATTCATTCATTCGGTTGGTCATTTAATTTTAATGAGCCGACTTCATGTGGCAGGCACTCCAGTAGGCGAGGGACACACAAAGCCACGTTGTCCTACCATCAAAGAGTTTACAGTAGAAGCAAGACGGAAGAGTGATGAAATATATTCAATGTGATGAAGCTCAAAACAGCTGCAAGAGCAGGGTCTCAGAACTCATCAGAGAGAGCATGGAAGGGGGTATGGGGGATGCTTGGTAATAAAGGCAGAAAACTCTGTTCAACCATGCTGAACTCCAGAGTGAAGTTCTTTCTCTGAAAGTTGGCAATCTCCCCAAGTGCACAAATACAGATGTTTGCTTGTTTCTAACTCCTGAGCCGGAGAGCCACCAGCTCAGGGGCATCATCACAGGACAGCCTCCTGAAGGTTTCATGGATCATGCCTTATGAATAATGGAAACTCTCAAGAATGATTTTGGTTTAAGATCAGGGATAAGCCCTTTCTGTGGGGCTGTGTATGTCAGCACTCTGCCCTGGTAAATTATCTGCAGACAGCATAGTCTATCAAAATGAGCACACCACTGTTCATTTTTCCTGCCTGCCATGCTGTTTATTAACTGCCAACCATTATTTTAAAAACGTTTCTGGAATCAAAGGTAAGAGTAAAGAGAGAAACAAAAGGATGATAAGAGATCAATGCACTGCAAATCCAGAATGCATGTGCCACTGAGATAGCACAAAAGTCTGGGGCGGGGAAATGCAGATTCTTCCAGAAGAGCAGGAATAGTTACAGGCTTGCACCATTCCAGGAAGCTCAAGAAATACAGGGTTTGGGGACACTGACAGAGTCTGGGGGTGTTCTCACAGGGAAATGATGTGTCAAGCAGATCAGCACATTATGTGAATTTTTGTCCACCCCCGTGCTCACTTAAAAAGCATACTATGATATTAATATACTCTACAAGTATATTATTATTTTTGAGAAGTATGTGACATTTTTTGAAATACCTGGAGATACCCTAAGGTTTAAAAAAAAAACAAAAAACAGTGTAGAAATCACTGCCTTCAGTAAAAATGACTTCACATGTGGCTGCTAATAGCTCCCCGATACCATTCATTTGGCATCTAATCACCCTTCCTTGAAGCACCCACCTCACAGCACTCCTGTCACCCTGTGTTATTACTAGAATCCTGAGTTGTTATTTTACTTTGTCACTGGGTGACAAAGCAAAGGTCTATGTTGCTGCCTTGGAGTGATAGCAATTTTTCCCCTAGTCCTCACCACATGTGTGGGCATACCTTCTACTGCAGGACTTATGTTAACTTTTTAAACAAAATGACACATTGGTGGGACTCAGGAACTAAAGAGGAAGAAAATGTTAACCATCCAAGAAGAACAAAGCAACATAGTTTCCAAGAATCCAGACCAGGTTTTGCTCTAAGGAAATCCTCATCACACACCCAGGAGGAGGCTGTTTGCTCTGCAATCCATAGAATCAGAAGTACCTTCAAGGTGACCACTCCCTCTTGAGTGGCAATGGCAATATTTAGCTGGTCTGTGCCAATACAGTTGCGAAGCAAACACTTAAACAGGAATTAGCCTCCAATTCAAACCACCTTCCCAGTGCTGCCTCCTCCTTTCATAATGTTATGGCAATTACCAATGGTTGCGATTCTGAAACCAGTCTGAGACCCAGGCCTCTGCAATTTACAACATATCAGTGATCTTTGTCAACATTAATTTTCTCCATCTTGATTTACGTGTTTTCTTTCACACTACAAAAGGATCTAAGTTTATGATTTACATGGAGAGCACGACTGTGTTTCAGGACTAGATGCAAAAAAGATTACACTCTTAATGTGGATGATAAATTTGCATCCTTGTTAAAGTAGAATTTTTTAGCCATGACAAATGGCAAGATGGGAGAACATGCTCACTGAAACTTGGATGCCCAGAAGTAAGTAACTGGCAACATTAGCAAGCAGCCCAGTCATGCAAACCCCAGGAAAACAATGGATCAAGAGTTCATTGATTCTGTGTGTCTCTCACACATTAAAATCACTTGGGTATAGCTTTTAAACTACCTATGTCCTGGGCTCAGTCCCAGAGATTCTGATTCCATGAATTTTGGGTGGGACAACACACATATTTTTAAAAAGCTCCCCAGGATTAAAAGCCACTATGAAATATACTTAGCATATTGCCAGGCATATGATCAATAAAATAGAAGCTAAAATAAAATCAGTGATTTATTAATTCACTGATTCATTAAAGAGATACTTATTGAGTGCTCACTATGTGACAGGCCTTCTTCTTGCTCCAGTGCTGTAAGGCAAAAAAAAAAAAAAAAAAAAAAGGTTGCAAACTAAACACTTATTCTCAAGGATACCAGTATCTAGTGAATTACTATCATACTTAGTCCCCTGCCATGTTGGAGGAAACAGAAAGGTCAAGTTTTCCCTGCTCCAACTTCTAACTAAGGATAACTATGTCCACAGAGCACTTCACAACTTGAAGAACATGGGGACCATGATGATATCTGGCTACCACATATTTATAGCAACCTTAACTAAGGAAAGCATTTTTAAAATCCTCATTTCACAAATTTACAAAACTGTGGCTCACAGAGGCTTTTCAGTAAATGACAGCTAGTTCTCCTCCCTCTTTTCCTTTACAGTCAGAAGACCTGTTAGTTGCTTTTACCTTTTAAAACTGAAAATGTACCAGACAAGTTCTTAAAAATGTTTATTTACTCCTCATAGAACCTAATTGATGGAATTACTATTATACCCAATAGGATATGGAAATCAAGGGTCAGAGACATAAGGTGACTTAGGCAAGGTAATTCTTTGTTTTCTATCATTTTAATTTGGGATATGGATTTTTTAATTTAGTGCACATAAAACCAGATTACTAACTGCAAAACCAGAGTGAGTTTGCCAGCCTCTGTCGACCTCTAATCAACTAGCAATGAGCTATGATGGAGACATTTAAGGAAAAAAAAAATCCTAGAACAAGGGTACTAGTATTTTCACATTAGCAGTCCAAAATATATGAGGACATGTGCTTTTAATGGCAGCTATTTGGGGCAACAATTTTCAGAAATATGGAATGCCAAACTATACTGAAAAACAGAGTCCATCTGATGTGGGAAACAAAGGCAGAAGAAAAATTATTAAATTTGCTTACTACCTACAGCCCATTGACAAATCTTTGAAACAGGCCAAGTGACATTCCTCTAGGGACTCAGCTGCCTGGATGTTGATACCTTGCTAAGGGCAACAGGCAATCTTAGCCCAACCCCCAGGATCCTGTAAGTCTACATTAACATAAAAAAATTCCTTTGGAAAATTCCTTTCTCTCTACACTCCAAGATACCTGTTGGCAATCATCCTCCAAGCATATGACCCACTGATATACATCTGAAGGTTCTCATGGCTCAGGTTTTATTGGACAGAAATAAATGACCTTTTCCCAACTATAGCTAGACCCCTCAAGGTCTTGGAAACTTTGCTTCCAAAATTCCTTAGAGAATTACACTATCCCAAAACCCCTCCCAACTTGAAAGTGTAAAATGGGCCACTCCTCATGACCCCGGTACAGCTCTTTCTGCCCACGGGCCCTGTCCCTGTGTTTTACTAAAACCACCTATTTTTAAAAAAAAATTTATTGTTATGTTAATCACCATATATTACATCATTTGTTTTTGATGTAGTGTTCCATGATTCACTGTTTGTTCATAACACCCAGCGCTCCATGCAGAATGTGCCCTCTTTAATACCCATCACCAGGCTAACCCATCCCCCTACCCTCCTCCCCTCTAGAACCCTCAGTTTGTTTTTCAGAGTCCATCATCTCTCATGGTTCGTCTCCCCCTCTGACTTACTCCCCTTCATTCTTCCTCTCCTGCGATCTTCTTCTTTTTCTTTTTTCTTAAAATATGTTGCGTTATTTGTTTCAGAAGTACAGATCTGTGATTCAACAGTCTTGCACAATTCACAGCACTCACCATAGCACATACCCTCCCCAAAGTCTATCACCCAGCCACCCCATGCCTCCCACCCCCAACCACTCCAGTAACACTCAGTTTGTTCCTGAGATTAAGAATTCCTCATATCGGGGCGCCTGGGTGGCTCAGTTGGTTAAGCGACTGCCTTCAGCTCAGGTCATGACCCTGGAGTCCCGGGATTGAGTCCCGCATCGGGCTCCCTGCTGAGCAGGGAGTCTGCTTCTCCCTCTGACCCTCCCCCCTCGCATGTGCTCTCTCTCTCATTCTCTCTCTCAAATAGATAAATAAAATCTTTAAAAAAAAAAAAGAATTCCTCATATCAGTGAGGTAATATGATACATGTCTTTCTCTGATTGACTTATTTCACTCAGCATAACACCCTCCAGTTCCATCCACGTCATTGCAAATGGCAAGATCTCATTCCTTTTGATGGCTGCATAATATTCCATTGTGTATATATACCACCTCTTCTTTATCCATTCATCTGTTGATGGACATCTTGGCTCTTCCCACAGTTTGGCTATTGTGGACATTGCTGCTATAAACATTGGGGTGCACGCACCCCTTCGGGTCCCTACATTTCTATCTTTGGGGTAAATACCCAGTAGTGCAATTGCTGGATCGAATGGTAGCTCTAATTTCAACTGTTTGAGGAACCTCCATACTGTTTTCCAGAGTGGCTGCACCAGCTTGCATTCCCACCAACAGTGTAGGAGGGTTCCCCTTTCTCCACATCCCCGCCAACATCTGTCGTTCCCTGACTTGTTAATTTTAGCCATTCTGACTGGTGTGAGGTGGTATCTCATTGAGGTTTTGATTTGGATTTCCCTGATGCCGAGCGATGTTGAGCACTTTTTCATATGCCTGTTGGCGATTTGGATGTCTTCTTTGGAAAAATGTCTCTTCATGCCTTCTGCCCATTTCTTGATTGGATTATTTGTTCTTTGGGTGTTGAGTTTGATAAGTTCTTTATAGATTTTGGATACTAGCCCTTTATCTGATATGTCCTTTGCAAATATTTTCTCCCATTCTGTCGGTTGTCTTTTGGTTTTGTGGACTGTTTCTTTTGCTGTGCAAAAGCTTTTTATCTTGATGAAATCCCAATAGTTCATTTTTGCCCTGGCTTCCCGTGCCTTTGGCGATGTTTCTAGGAAGAAGTTGCTGCGGCTAACGTCGAAAAGGTTGCTACCTGTGTTCTCCTTTAGGATTTGGATGGACTCCTGTCTCACGTTTAGGTCTTTCAACCATTTGGAGTCTATTTTTGTGTGTGGTGTAAGGAAATGGTCCAGTTTCATTCTTCTGCATGTGGCTGTCCAATTTTCCCAACACCATTTGTTGAAGAGACTCTCTTTTTTCCATTGGACATTCTTTCCTGCTTTGTCAAAGATGAGTTGACCATAGAGTTGAGGGTCCATTTCTGGGCTCTCGATTCTGTTCCATTGATCTATGTGTCTGTTTTTGTGCCAGTACCATACTGTCTTGATGATGACAGCTTTGTAATAGAGCTGGAAGTCCGGAATTGTGATGCCGCCAGCTTTGCTTTCTTTTTCAACATTCCTCTGGCTATTCGGGGTCTCTTCTGGTTCCATACAAATTTTAGGATTATTTGTTCCATTTCTTTGAAAAAAGTGGATGGTATTTAGATGGGGATTGCATTGAATGTGTAGATTGCTCTAGGTAGCATTGACATCTTCACAATGTTGGTTCTTCCAATCCATGAGCATGGAATGTTTTTCCATTTCTTTGTGTCTTCTTCAATTACTTTCATGAGTATTTTATAGTTTTCAGAGTACAGATCCTTTGCCTCTTTGGTTAAATTTATTCCTAGGTATCTTATGCTTTTGGGTGCAGTTGTGAATGGGATCGACTCCTTGATTTGTCTCTCTTCTGTCTTGTTGTTGGTGTATAGGAATGCCACTGATTTCTTTGCATTGATTTTATAGCCTACTACTTTACTGAATTCCTGTATGAGTTCTAACAGTTTTGGGGTGGAGTCTTTTGGGTTTTCCACATACAGTATCATATCATCTGCAAAGAGTGAGAGTTTGCCTTCCTCTTTGCCGATTTGGATGCCTTTGATTTCTTTTTGTTGTCTGATTGCTGTGGCTAGGACTTCTAATACTATGTTGAATAGCAGTGGTGAGAGTGGACATCCCTGCCGCGTTCCTGACCTTAGGGGGAAAGCTCTCAGCTTTTCCCCATTGAGAATGATATTCGCTGTAGGTTTTTCGTAGATGGTTTTTATGATATTGAGGTATGTACTCTCTATCCCTATACTCTGAAGAGTTTTGATCAGGAAAGGATGTTGTACTTTGTCAAATGCTTTTTCTGCATCTATTGAGAGGATCATAGGATTCTTGTTCTTTCTTTTGTTAATGTATTGTATCACGATGATTGATTTGCGGATGTTGAACCAGCCTTGCAGCCCAGGGATAAATCCCACTTGGTCATGGTGAATAATCCTTTTAATGTAGTGTTGGATCCTACTGGCTCGTATTTGGGTGAGAATTTTTGCATCCATGTTCATCAAGGATATTGGTCTGTAATTCTTCTTTTTGATGGGGTCTTTGTCTGATTTTGGCATCAAGGTAATGGTGGCCTCATAAAATGAATTTGGAAGTTTTCCTTCCATTTCTATTTTTTGGAACAGTTTCAGGAGAATAGGTATTAATTCTTCTTTAAATGTCTGATAGAATTCCCCTGGGAAGCCATCTGGCCCTGGGCTTTTGTTTCTTGGGAGATTTTTGATGACTGCTTCAATTTCCTTAGTGGTTATAGGTCTGTTCAGGTTTTCTATTTCTTCCTGGTTCAGGTTTGGTAGTTGATACATCTCTAGGAATGCAACCATTTCTTCCAGGTTATCTAATTTGCTGTCATAGAGTTGCTCATAATATGTTCTTGTAATTGTTTGTATTTCTTTGGTGTTGGTTGTGATCTCTCCTCTTTCATTCATGATTTTGTTGATTTGGGTCATTTCTCTTTTCTTTTTGATAAGTCTGGCCAGAGGTTTATCAATCTTGTTAATTCTTTCTAAAACAGCTCCTAGTTTCGTTGATCTGTTCTACTGTTCTTTTGGTTTCTAGTTCATTGATTTCTGCTCTGATCTTTATGATTTCTCTTCTCCTGCTGGGTTTAGGCTTTATTTGCTGTTCTTTCTCCAGCTCCTTTAGGTGTAGGGTTAGGTTGTGTATTTGAGACCTTTCTTGTTTCTTGAGAAAGGCTTGTATTGCTATATACTTTCCTCTCAGGACTGCCTTTGCTGTATCCCAAAGATTTTGGACAGTTGTGTTTTCATTTTCATTGGTTTCCATGAATTTTTTTAATTCTTCTTTAATTTCCTGGTTGACCCATTCATTCTTTAGTAGGATGCTCTTTAGCCTCCATGTATTTGAGTTCTTTCCGATTTTCCTCCTGTGATTGAGTTCTAGTTTCAAAGCATTGTGGTCTGAAAATATGCAGGGAATGATCCCAAACTTTTGGTACCGGTTGAGACCTGATTTGTGACCTAGGATGTGATCAATTCTGGAGAATGTTCCATGGGCACTAGAGAAGAATGTGTATTCCGTTGCTTTGGGATGGAATGTTCTGAATATGTCTGTGAAGTCCATTTGGTCCAGTGTGTCATTTAAAGTCTTTATTTCCTTGTTGATCTTTTGCTTAGATGATCTGTCCATTTCAGTTAGGGGGGTGTTAAAGTCCCCCACTATTATTTATTGTTGTCAATGTGTTTCTTTGCTTTTGTTATTAATTGCCTTATATAATTGGCTGCTCCCATGTTCGGGGCATAGATATTTACAATTGTTAGATCTTCTTGTTGGATAGACCCTTTAAGTAGGATATAGTGTCCTTCCTCATCTCTTATTACAGTCTTTGTTTTGAAATCTAGTTTGTCTGATATAAGGATTGCCACCCCAGCTTTCTTTTGGTGTCCATGAGCATGGTAAATGGTTTTCCACCCCCTCACTTTCAATCTGGGGGTGTCTTTGGGTCTAAAATGAGTCTCTTGCAGACAGCATATGGATGGGTCTTGTTTTTTAATCCAGTCAGATAGCCTGTGTCTTTTGATTGGAGCATTTAGCCCATTTCCATCCAGGGTAACTATTGAAAGGTATGAATTTAGTGCCACTGTATTGCCTGTAAGGTGACTGTTACTGTATGTTGTCTGTGTTCCTTTCTGATCCTTGCTGCTTTTAGGCTCTCTCTTTGCTTAGAGGACCCCTTTCAATATTTCTTGGAGGGCTGGTTTCGTGTTTGCAAATTCCTTTAGTTTTTGTTTTTCTGGAAGCTTTTTATCTCTCCTTCTATTTTCAATGACAGCCTAGCTGGATATAGTATTCTTGGCTGCATATTTTTCTCGTTTAGTGCTCTGAAGATATCTTGCCAGTCCTTTTTGGCCTGCCAGGTCTCTGTGGATAGGTCTGTTGCCAGTGTAATATTTCTACCATTGTAGGTTACATATCCCTTCTCCCGCGCTGCTTTCAGGATTTTCTCTTTGTCTCTGAGACTCGTAAGTTTTACTATTAGATGTTGGGGTGTTGACTTATTTTTATTGATTTTGAGAGGGGTTCTCTGTGCCTCCTGGATTTTGATGCCTGTTTCCTTCCTCACATTAGGGAAGTTCTCTGCTATTTGCTCCAATATTCCTTCTGCCCCTCTCTCTCTTTCTTCTTCTTCTGGGATCCCAATTATTCTAATGTTTCGTCTTATCGTATCACTTATCTCTCGAATTCCGCCCTCGTGATCCTGTAGTTGTTTCTCTCTCTTTTTCTCAGCCTCTTTATTTTCCATCATTTGGTCTTCTATATCACTGATTCTCTCTTCTGCCTCATTTATCCTAGCAGTTAGTGCCCCCATTTTTGATTGCACCTCATCAATAGCCTTTTTGATTTCGACTTGGTTAGATTTTAGTTCTTTTATTTCTCCAGAAAGGGTTTCTCTAATAACTTCCACGCTTTTTTCGAGCCCAGCTAGTATCTTTAAAGTCATGATTCTGAACTCTCTGTCTGACATCGTACTAATGTCCGTATTGAGTAGGTCCCTGGCTGACGGTACTACCTCTTGTTCTTTTTGCTGAGGTGATTTTTTACGTCTTGTCATTTTGTCCAGAGGAGAATAGATGAATGAGAGAACAAAATGCTAACAGGTTTACAACGTCCCCAGCAAATATACTGTATACAAATCAGAAAAGACCTGAAACCAGGGGAAAAGAAAGGGAAAGAAAGAAAAAAGAAAGAGAAAAAAAAAAGATAAAAACAAAAGCAGAACAATACAAAAAAAGCAGAATATGATCAAAGATGATCAGGCTAGTGCATAGATCAGTGCCACACACTAGATTTTGGGCGTATTTTGGTGTGTTAGAAAAAAGTGCCTCTTAAAATTTTAAAGGAAGAAAGACATATATGTACAAAATAAGGGTTGATACAATGAAGGGATGGAAGATGACTGTAAAGATGAAAAGTATAAAAGATTATATAAAAGGACTTGATAAGAAGTTTTTTGAAAAAAGAAAGAAGAAGAAAAAAAAAGAAAAAAGGGAGAGAATGTGATCAGGCAGGAGACTAGAACAGAGCCATACACTAGTGATTTAGCGTATATTTTGATCTGTTAGAAGAAACTGTATCTCAAAATTTTAAAGAGAGAACAACTTATATATGTATGCCAAATATAAGGGTAACTACTATGAAGGGATAAAATATGACTCTAAAAATGAAAAATAAAAAATGTGTTTTTTTTAAAAGAGATTGATAAGATGTTGGTTGAAAAAGGGAAAAAGAAAAATAAAGAAAAAAAACAGTTAACAAAAATTAACTTTGATGAACTAATGAATCATGGTAAAAAAAAACCCATGAATTCTATGTGCAGTATTCCCCTAGCGCAGGAGTTCTCCCATTCTCCTTGATCGGTAAACTTGGTCTTGGCTTGCTGGCTGTTCCTGCTGATCTTCTGGGGGAGGGGCCTGTTGCTGTGGTTTCCAAATGTCTTTGCCGGAGGCTGAATCGCCCCGCCCTTGCCGGTCCGGGCTAAGCAAGCTGCTCGGGTTTGATCTCAGGAGCTTTTGTTCCCTGCAAGCTCTTGGTACAGCCTTGGAGGACCAGGGCAAAAATGGTGGCCTCCCAATCTCCACCCGGAGGAGCTGAGAACTCGGGGCCCCGCTCCTCAGTGTGCCCCCAGAGAAAAGCAGTCACTCCCGTGTCCCCGGTCTCCGGCCGCACTCCGTGCTCACCCGGCCTGTGACCGAGCGTTGCTATCTCTGGCACCCGACCCCGTGTGGAGTCTCCAAACCCAGCAGATCCCTGCGGTGCGTTCCCGTGCCGCTCCTCCCCGGGAAGGAAGGGGAGTCTCCCCAGCTCTGCCGCTTGTTGGGTCCCTGCTGGAGGAGCAGTGGTCCGACTGGGCCGCGGATCACAGTTTTTGGCAACCCCGAGCTGAGAGCCCGCGCCTCGGCTCCGTCTCTACAGCCAGCTTCCCCGCTCCGATACCTGGGAGCTCTGGCGCACTCAGGCACCCCCGGTCTTTCTGTGACCCCGAGGCTCCTGAGACCACACTGTCCCGGGAGGATTCCACCCCCTGCTTAGCCACTGCAGCGACGTCCCTCAGCTGAGCCAACTTCTGAAAGGTCCGATTTTGTGCTCCGCGGCTCTATCACTTGCCAGAAGCGGCCAACGGAGGCCCCTCCCCCGCCGTCTATCCTCCCGAATATCGCCTCGGATTCACTTCTCCGCAGGTCCTACCTTCCAGTAAGTGGTCGCTTCTCTGTTCAGAGAGTTGTTGCTACTCTCCTCTTCGATCTCCTGTTGAGTTCGTAGGTGTTCAGAATGGTTTGATCCCTATTCAGCTGAATTCCTGAGACCAGACGAAATCTAGGTCTCCTACTCCTCCGCCATCTTGCTCCGCCTCCTAAAACCACCTTTTTGCACCAAAGACAACTCAAGAATTCTTTCTTGGCCATCAGCTTTGAACCCTAATGTCTTTCCTACATCACATCTAGTACGTACTTTTCTTCTTATAAATGGGGGAGCTTGGGACTCTATGAAATAAAATGATTTGGCTGAGATCACACAATTAGTGGCAGTGCACAGGATGTGTTCATACCAGCTTTCAAAACACACACAAGACATACTATTTACTCTTTATAGGACTGACTAAAGTACTGATCTAACAGATTAAACATTTTTATGTATCTGCAAATTTTGAGAAAATCTAGGGAGATAATGCTTATTCAATTTTCATTTAGAATTTCTAACATTTCTAAAAATACTCTGAAACTTAAGAATGAAATTTAAAAACTGGCATCCTGTAAGCTCTGTTCTTTTTTTTTGTTTTTTTCTTTCTTTTTTTTGGTTTTGTGGTTTGTTTTTAAGCTCTGTTCTTTTGAGTACATACCTCTATCACCATCTGATTGAACCACATTTGAATATTAACTTTTCTTTTCTACCTCCTGAAAATCTGCAAAAGTGATCTTTGCAGTATGATGCAGGAAACTAACATTCTTAAATGCAGATTCACTGCTGAAAATCTCAACTCCCCTCTTTCCTAACTTTCAACTTGGCCCCAAAGCATCAGCTGTGACAGAGGCACTTCACCAAGCTCTTTCCTTCCTATGTCCACTTGGGCCCTGAGTGGTATCTTGGACCACAGTTGCATGATTTTCTGAGGCAGAACAACAGGACTGCTACTAACTCACAACCCCAGGATCCTATGCCCAGAAAAGAGCACAAAACTGAGATGAAATGCAGTGAGAAGATACTCAAGTCCATGACCGGAGCCCTGATTTGGTGAGCCAATCTGAGAACAGGTTTTCTACTAGCCCCCATGCAATTTTCAGTGGCTTGAAGTCAACGTCTTCGGCCATTAAGAAAAAAACGAAGTATGAACATACTATTGAAAGAGGGAACTTACATTTAATGAGCCCTACTCTGCATCTGGAGCTTCAAAGACATTTTTTCCTCACAGCAAACTAACATGAAATGTAATTGTAGGGAATGAGGTTTTCATGGACATTGGGAAGCTGGAAGCAGAGCTATTGTTCAGGGATTTAGTGAACCATGATTTCCTCCACAGATCAGCTGTGGCCATGATGATGACAGGTTTGATGATGATGACATTAGCCCTGGAGGAAAATGAAAACTTAAAAGGAAGCATCAAGTGCAAAGACTGTTCTTGAATATAATGTAAGCCTCAACTCCAGAAGCATCTTGGAAAATCAAAACACTGGACTTTCAGATAGGGCTGCAGACCATCTTTCACAGACAAAATCACTAACAGTTCTTGGTGACCACCCAGTTTTTGATAAATCTCTGCCCTTGCTTAAATACAATAAAAACTCAATCTAATCTTAAATTAGCACATGTGTATTCTCTGAGGGAAATGAGGGCCCATGAGGGTAATTACACATCTCAACTCTATCTCCTCCAGGAGGATAAAGAATCCATAAGAAAGAAAGGGTAGCATTATTTCCAGTGGGTACAGGAACTACTGGGTGACAGAAAGTGTCAAATCAATGAAGAAAGATGGCCCAGGAACTAGAGGCAAGAGGAACCAAAATCCACAATCTAAATCTGCTCTAGTCTACAAGACCTATTTCAAGGCTTATCACACCCCACATCCATCAGCTTGATGTTTGCCACTATAAACTAGACTGGTACCAGTACCTTGACCTTTGCCCAACTACAATGGGTCTTTGGAGTAAGTGAAATTGCTCTAAGTTTCAGTCTGAATATACCCTGCAGAGCTGTATCTGGAAAAGGTGAAGAACACAGATGAGTTAGTACCCAGGAGCAAAGGTGGCAAACCGATGTACCTCGGGCTACCAATGCCATGCTGCCATTAGCTAAGCTAATCAGGACTGTCATGGAGGCAGCCTTCTTAGCTGACCAGAGTCCAGACAGTAGCTGACTTCTGTTGCCCCCTTCTGCAGCTCCAAATGCTTCCTAGTGATTGGAGGAACAATTGTATCATGTTGGTTTCAAACAAGCCAATGGAAAATGTAAGCAGAGCCCTTTTGAGTAAGAGTCTTCCAGTTTTGTAGATACTCTAAAACTGGCCCAAATTAAAAAAAAAAATGTAATAGATATAGGCAGAGTCCATAGATTCACAGATCATCTCAGCATCAAGAGCATCAGCCTCTTTGCAGTGCTGCCAAGAAGGGAAAATTAGAGGCCAGACCTCTATCAAGAAAGCAGCAGTAACTAGAATCATTTGACGTCAGCGAAACTCTGATTGCTAAGGCTACTACAGGCTGGGACCCACTGTCACCTGGTAAAAGTATAGTCTCCATCGTATAACATTCATTTCAGTTTTGAAGAGACAGGTTGTTGGGATTGCTTTCTGCAACCCAACAAGAGGAAATGTCTCATGCAATGTAGAAGGAAGAGAGTGGTTTAAATTCTGACACGCTCCTTTGAGGTCAGAAGTGATGGATTCCCAACTGAGAGAAGGCAAAAATAAATCAAGAACGGGTGATCTAGGAAGTTGGGAAATGAGAATATAAGTGAGAAAAATTTCACAATAAATACTAATCAAGTTCTAAGGGTTTTCAGATGAAGAAATCTCCTTGTCCCACCAAAGAAAAGAATTTATGCATCGACTTATTACAGGCATGGCTAATCCAAGTCCCAAATTATTTCCAAGCATCTGGAATAATGCATAATGCAGCAAGTATAAATTTCCCAATTAATGTGGTTTAGAGTTGGGAATGGAGAAGACAGACTTTGATCAAGTCATCTTCTTTCTTTCAAACTCAAAGAGTTAAAGCTAAGTTCACACTGGCCTGATTCAATGTTCTTATTTGAAAGGGGCAAAGAAGCAGGACACTCAAAGATAAATTCTTTTCAAAAAGCTCTTTTAAGTCCTGGTCCCCAGAAATGCTGGCAGAAATAAATATACATTTTTTAAAAGAAAAAAAAAAGAGTCCTGTGCCTTTCATGAATTGATTGCATCTCCTGCTTCTGCAAGCTAAGAAGTCATAATCCTCTGCAATCACAGATTGTTTGAAGCCAATAAACCAAAGGTGATGACCTTGCTAATACATCCCAGCAGGAGGAAGAAATAAAGCCGTGCTGAGGAATAACTCTTCAGCACACCATTTCCCTTTGGAAACAGGAGAACGGAACTGAAAGTGCCCCAGCTTGATTTATGGATGAACAGTATTTCAGAAACCTCACCTGAAAGAAAAGGAAGGGTTTTCTGAAGTTCTCCAGTAAAGGCTGCTTTTCTCTTGTTCTATGACACACAGGGCAAGCCCCCGCCCCTGGCTACCAGCTTCTTTGACATGCACAACTCCCTGGCCTCTGCTCACAGGGAGGCTGCTCTATCATGACTGTCCCATGTCCCTCCACCTAAAGTTAATTCTCTGGTGACAGCACAGCACAGAGCTCAGGATCAGGAATTCAAATAGGCCCAACATATATTTGTTTTTCAACAACCCTCTGATGCTAACAGAAGGAAATACAACCAGGAGACACAAATGGGAATAAATTTATCTTCCTTTTACTAGCATACCAGCTTCTGACACTTATGGAAACATCGCTATAGACATGCAGCATAACAGTGTCAACCTACACACTGAAATCAAATTAATATTTGTCCCCTCCTTCATGTGCCATGGCAATAAATTACACCAAGAACTGACATTCGAGTTCAATAACAGAGGGAAGTCAACCTTCGATTACCTGTGATATACAGTATGCGGCAAGCTTTACATCCATTAATTAAGTACACAGGTGACATAGATAATTTTTTAAAAAATCTTCTTTCCCCAATATATTTGTCCTGGTGCTCCTTTTTACTGAACACATACTACAGGCCAAGAACTGTGCTCGGCACTGGGGATACAAAAGGGAATAAGAGAACAGGCAATCTTCAAAATATTGCCAGTAAGGGGAATAAATATACAGAAAGTACTTACAATTCAAAGTAATGCATTCAAAAAGGAAAACATGTAAAACAGTAAAAGCACATGAGCAGTAATTTATTCTCTATATGGAAGAGGGTGGTCAGGGAAGAGAGAATCCCTGTGGGGTTCAAAGCCTGCATCCTAGACCCAGAATGCCTGGATTCAGATCTCTTCTCTACTGCTTACTACCCTTATGATCCTGTGTATAAGTTTCCTCATCTATAAAATGGGTACAAAAATAGTACCAACTCATAGGGTTATTGGAAGAATTAATTTAGTTGATATGAATAAAGCTCTCTTGAAGAAGTTCCTGGCACAAAGGAAACAGCCATTATAAATGGCTATCATCATCATTTATTAGATAAATCGAATACAGGAGAAAAAATATTTCAAGCAAAGACAACCACAGCAGCATAAAATCCAATGTTTTTGTTTGTTTTGCATTATTTACTGAGTGTTTAGCAGGTGATACACATTTAACATAACCATCACCATAATTCTATGAGATAAGTGCTATTATGACTCCTTTTTCTCTGATGAGGAAATGGAGCAGAGAGATTAAGAAACCCCACCACCATCTCAGAGCTAGTGAGTGGACATAGCCTGGATTCCTGTCTAGGCAGTTCAACATCCAAGCCCAAGTGCTGACCTGTTTATGGACTGGCCTTCCAAGTGCCCCTGTTGTCTGGTGGAACCTACAAGCAGTTGACCATGGCTAGAGCATATAATGATCTTCCTTCATTGGAATTCTAGGAAGTGGAGTGATCAAACTCAAGGAATATGGTTATCCAAGAGGAGAGGGATAGGGGAAGCCAAAGCAACATAAATTTAGAATCCAGAAAATTAAAGTCCAAAAACTAGACTTTTAAATATAAAAGGAGCAAATCATTGGAATGGGCTCCAGAGCAAACTGTGGAAAGAAAAAAAAAAGGGACCAAAAGAAACTCAACATCACTTCAATGTGACATCTGAGCTGGTCTGTCTCTGTCTCTCTTTTTTCTCCCTCAAGAAAGGTATGACAGTGACTACCAGACGTGGTTAATACACAAGCCGTAGGTCTTGGAGGTTAAGAGCTGCCTGGTGAAAACCTGCCATAACCAGATCAGAGGAGGCTGCTCAGTGTTCGCCAAAGCTATGGAGGTAAGTTGTCACACGAATACCTAGGAACGTGGGGGACCTGACAAGCAGATCCAGCAGTTCCATACACATGCAGAAAAATAGCAACTCCTTCTCCTACAGAGCTGAATGGATTTCTTAACAATAGCTTTAATAAAAGGCTTTTCAGATAAACTCCACCTGCTCTGACCAGTTCCTTTTCACAAAGTCCCCTGGGGGCTAGATATGTACTAAGTTTAATATTATTAAAAGTCACACTCCTCTGGATATTATTTCTTAAGTGTTCTGTAGGCTTTTAAACACACTTGGATTGGGGATCCTACTGTTCTGCTGTTTGTCCTCCCCCAACCCCCAGCTTCACTTTCTTCTCTATGTAGCACGGACCCCCTCATCTACCATGGCAACCTCCTCAGCTCCCTCACCCTGTTGTCATTGTTCAACACCTCTCAGGAACTACAAAACCAACTGTCTTCTTGAGTATGACATAAGGCTCACTGCAGTGAAAGCACAGTCATGCTAACCCCAGTCTATAGCCGCCCAGCACTGCACCTGCAGGCCCCTGAGCCCTCCCGCCTCATGCCTCCTCAGCAGCCCTTCCACATTGTTGATCCTCAAGTCTGTTTCTCACTCACCGTAAATCCAAATGTCAGGAACTCCCTCAACTCCTGGTCTCCCAGGAAAGCTGATCTGTGCGTGCCCCACTCTGGCTTCCTTGCTTGGTAGAAGAAATACTCCCCTGTGCTCACCCCTCAGTCCATCCTGATCTACCATGACTGGATAAGCTCCCAACACTTATCTTCTCTGCCACTCAACCTTCTACCAGTTGGATTCACTCTGAGGTTTTCCCACATTTTCAACATCTTCCCACTGATTCATCCCCCCATAAAACATGGTCAGGGTTGCTCTCTCTTCAAGAAAGGAAGATATAATCTATGACCTCCTTTATGGAAAATCATGTTTCTTCCTTTATTTCCCTTCACAGCTTCTTCCTTGGAAGAGTTGTTTCTATAACCTATTCTCAGTTGTAGGTGCTCAGTAGACATCAGTAGAGCAGATGTATGCAGTACATGCCCTCACCATCCACTGGACTATCCAAGAAAATAGCAGAAAAGTCATTCTAGAAATGTCTCTTCCTCCCACCTTCTCACTCATCCAATTGTTCCATTCATTTTTACTTTATAAGATCTATTGGACTCACCACCCCATGAAATCCCATACTCCTGCCCGCCCACCACCAAAAGTCAACCCCTTTTCATCTCTTACCTTACTGACCACTGTTCTCATGGTCACCAGTCTTGTTCTTTTCCATCTATATCTTCAACATGATACCATGAAAATTTTTTCCCTAAAATTCCCATTTCATCAAGTCTTTCCCTTGCTCCAAACTTTCAATGATGCATTACTTCCTCTGGGATAAATGTCAGAATACCTAGCACAGATGAATTTGAATTGGCCCATTTCTATTTTTCTGACATCATCTCTAAAATACTCCATCCACACACAGACTATATTGTGATCTCGTGTAATCTCCTTAAGAGGCTGTGTCATCAGCATATAAAAATGCCTAGAATACAGTATACACTTAATAAATATATAATTAGCCTCGGGCGCCTGGGTGGCTCAGTCAGTTAAGTGTCTGCCTTCAGCTCAGGTTATGATCCTGGGGTCCTGGGATTGAGCCCCACATCAGGTTCCCTGCTCAGCAGGGAGTCTGCTTCTCCCTCTCCTCCCTGTTTGTGCTCTCTCTTGCTATCACTGTTTCTCTCTCTCTCAAATAAATAAATAAAATCTTTAAAAAAAATAATTAGCCTCTTTTATTCCTACTTGTTCATCAAGAGTGAGGGGGGCATCTGGGTGGCTCAGTCAGTTAAGCGGCTGCCTTCAACTCTGGTCATGATCTCAGGGTCCTGGGATTGAGCCCCACATTGGGCTCCCTGCTCAGTGGGGAGTCTGTTTCTCCCTCTCCCTCTGCTTCTCCCCTCTGCTGATGCACAATCTCTCTCTCAAATAAATAAAATCTTAAAAAAAAAAGTCAGATCAGGTATCCTTTCATCCAGGAAGCTTTCTCTTCCCCAACCCAGAGCGTGTTATGGTGCCTCTATTATGGTACTTGACACATTAATCTCATTTATTTATCTGTCTCTCCCACCAGACTGTGAGTTGCTTAAGGGTGACAATCAGATCTTATTCATATCTGGATTCACACCATTTAGCATGATTCCAGATGTGTACTTACTTATAAATTCAGTTAATTTGACAAATCTCACTTAAATGGCAATGTGCCAGGCACTTTTCTGGGCATTTGCAATAAAACAGAAAGTGAAAAATACAAAGTCTCTGCCCTCAGGGAGTTTATATTCGAGCGGTGGGCATCAGACAATAGCCAAGTAATAAAATCATTACAGATCACAACATGTACACTGAATGAAATACACAAAGAACCTGTGGCAGACAAAAACAAGGGCCTTCTTTTAAATAAGGTGGATATAAATAGTTTTTTAGAAATAAGGTGGTATTCAGGCTGAGATCTGAAATATGAATGAGTTGCATTGACCGAATAATGAAACTGTATGTTGCTACACATAATTAAATTGTGCATCTTCTGAAATTCTTTGTGCTCAGTATAGAATTCTATACTCAAAGACAGTGGAGTAAAATGGTAATTAACATTCTAAGTATTTCCTGAATCTATAACGAGTTTTGATATTAGAATGTTAGTTGCTCCGCTTTCTCTAGGAATATTTTCTTGTTTCCTGGGCTCATATTGATAAAGTTACGAGAACATCAGGGCAATGATTGCTTTAATGTGTATCTCATCCATTACTTTGCTAAAAAGAGAAATGGGGGACTCAGCACAGAGCCAACCACTGAGGTCAACGAGGAGCGCAGAGAGGGGGCAGCCCGAGGCCTAACCCTCACAGAGATCTCACGAAGGTGTGCAGAGTCTGCAGGAGGATCCTTATAGAAACAGCCTTCATGTGGGTATTCAAGAAGATTTTGTCAGAATTGAGGAGGCCAACAAACATTCATGGTCATCTATGGACATTACCAGTTTCCCGAACTTGAATCTGGGCTCTTCCCACTTGGCACTGGCTGTGTTCCTACTCTTTGATCGACTGTGATGTCCTTTCACAAGATAATGTAGCACATGATTCATAACAGTATCTGCTACCTGGAGGGCATGAGGTTAAAAAATTTAGGATATAAACCTGGGTGGCTCAGTTGTTGGGTGTCTGCCTTCGGCTCCGGTCATGATCCCAGGGTCCTGGGACCAAGCCCCACATCGGGCTCCCTGCTCGGCAGGAAGCCTGCTTCTCCCTCTCCCACTCCCCCTGCTTGTGTTCCCTCTCTCGCTCTCTCTCTCTCTCTCTCTCTCTCTCTGTCAAATAAATAAATAAAACTTAAAAAAAAAATTTAGGATATAAACCAGTACAAGACACAAACCCGGATTTTAAAAACCCTAAACCATTTCTTAATATATTGCTTCTAAGCAAAAAAAACATATAATGATATTTAATATGTGCCAAGTTCTATTTTAGGTGCCAAGCAAACAAAAGTAACTAAGACGTGGTCACAGACTTTGAGTTTCCAGGCCAGTATGAAAATAGATGAGTATTGACAATAGCTCGTGCGTAGCTACACGCTGCATTTGCCACACTTCTGTAATCACCTGCTGAGTGTCTGCCCTTCACTAGATTTGCAGTTTTTGTAGGGAAGAAACGATTTCTTACTTGGATCTTTTTCCCCAGGGTCTGTCTAGCACAGTGCCTGGCACAAAATAGGGGGCTAGTCGATGTTCGTTAAACTGAACCAAATAAATATATACAACCATCCTAAAACAAAGATATGTAATGTGCTACAGTATTAATGAGGAAGGAACAATTTAGTTTGGCTTCAGGGAGAGGCAGGTGGGAACAAAAGGTCTACAGAGCCACAGAGAAATAAACCTAAGAAAAAGTGTTCAGTGTCACTAGACACCAGAGAAATACCCCTTAAACCACACGGAGATCAACACACCATTTTCACTGAAAAGACTCGCAAAATTTTCAACTGAATTAAATTTTAAATTTTAATTTTAAATTCAATTTTTAAATTGAAAATCCCCAGGGCTGGCGAAATCATTGGGAAATATATAATTTATTACTGCTTATGGGTGTGAATTGTTCCAATCTTTTTTAAAAATCATCTCAGCTATCCATTAACGCTAATTATGTATATATTTTTGATACCACAGTATCACCTTTAGGACTCCAGAGTAGCTACAGCAAGAAAATTACCCCAACACAAGGACATGATTACAATATGTTTATGGAAGTGCTATATGTAATAGCAAATATTGTGGACATGAGCTAGAGATCCACTGAAAAGGTAATGGGGAGGCCGTGGGGCACAGGCATTAAAGGGATCGATTCAGGAACCACTTCTGGCTGCATTGTGTTGGGAACGTGACTCAGCTTTGCAAGCCTCACTCCTCTCCCCTGCAAACCTGGGATACTAGGAGTGCCTGTTCCGTAGGCTGATAGGAAGGTAAAAAGCACTGAGAACATTTCCTGGCACGCATGAAGCACTACCTAAGTTAGGGTGTAGCTGTTTAACTCTGCACTGGACATCCATACGATCTGATGCTTAACTTTATCTTCTTAACACTGTCATCAGGACAGACACCGGTGACTCACTGTTAAGGAAACAAACAGGTTATCAGAGTTCTGTGACTAGTTATTCCTATTTTCTTAAACAAACAAAAAAGTGGTCCTGACATACGTGTGTATCTGTTGATCTTTTTGAGTTGGGGCATGATGATATGGGCGGAATCACCAAAGACTCTTAGCATCATCGACCTCAGGAAGGCGAGATCTGTGTGGGAAGAGACTATTAACATTTTTATTTGTCTCTGCACTGTTTGGCTCATCATAATTGAGCATATATTAGATTTTTTCAATTTTTTAAAAAAATAACAATAAGGTTTCATACAATAGTCTTATAACTCCAGGAGCGACAAGTAACTCCATGTGACTCAAATATGGGAAAGGGAGTGAGATTTAGAAAGCTCAAAAGAATCCAGAATCCAGAATCCAAAGCATGTCATGATCCTGCCGGGGAGTGCGGCTCTCTCCTTGCGGCCCCGGGAAAGGCACTAGGCATGTGCATGCACCAGGAAGAGTAACATCATCAGAGCTGTGTGACATGAAGAGTCCTCCTATGGGGAAATTACCATACTGTAGCTTGATTCTTTTTCTTTTTTTAGGGTGGGTATCCCTATTTTTTATATTCTTATTTTTGTAGTTGACTGAAAGCTGGATTTTGTAGCAAAGCATCCTTCAAAGCAGGGACTAACAACCTGTCCCAAGCTGCCCTCTGTTCTTGCCCTGGATGAGGAGTGGGAAGGCAAGACAGGCCCAGCTAATGCGCATCCACCACAGGGAAGGCAGAGTCCCAGCCTTCCGGTCAGCTTCTGTCAGCCTGAGCTGCGCACACTCTCCAGACAGCACTGTCTGCAGCCAACCCCACACAGACGCTGCCTCAGGGGACTCTCCACAGAGCTATCCTCTCCACAAAGACTCCACGGGGAAGCCTCTCTTGATAATTGCTGTGTGTAACACCCAAGATGAAACAAAGCTGCTCCTGGGATGAGGACCCAGGGCTGGCTCCCAGGGTGGAATCAAACAGAAAGCCTACCCATGCTCCCTACCTTAGCCACATGCTCCTTGTGCCCCAAAAGCAGGTATTGCTCCTAGAAAAGTACCTAATTTGAAGATGTGTTCGGACGCTTGCTTGTGTTTCACCTGAATCTGAAATGGTACCCTGGATTTGAAGAGAAGTCAGCCATGTCAGCTGAGCTCTAGGACACGGGCACTGAGGGCTGCCTGTCCCTTTAAGAGTATCCCTTTCAAAATTGAAGAGGGGTAATTGGAGGGGGAGAGGAACCATGAGAGACGATGGACTCTGAGAAACAAACTGAGGGTTCTAGAGGGGAGGGGGTGGGGGATGGGTTAGCCTGGTGATGGGTATTAGGGAGGGCACGTTCTGCATGGAGCACTGGGTGTTATACGCAAACAGTGAATCATGGAACACTACATCAGAAATAAATAAATAAATAGAAAAAAAAAAAAAAGAGTATCCCTTTCAGCTCCTTCCAAAATTGCCTAGGGCTCTCTCACCAGCTAAGCCTCTCTCAGCAAAGTGCTGATTACCCAGGCACTAGAGGGAAAAAAGATGAATATATTTCTTCTCAGAGATACTGTATCTAGATTTTGACATTTTATTTATCTCAACCTTTAAGCTTATCTTGCTCCAATATGGCAAAACCACCAGCTCTACCGAATCTCAAAGCTTAATCCACTGTGAAGTGGAGAAGATTCTGAGGGGTAGTGAATTGTTGTGTGTCAGATTATCCCCCTTTCCTCTCGGTTGGACTCCCTGAGTGAACAACAACTCAACACAAAACAAAATCAACAACTTGCTCCAAGATTAAGGTGTAGTCAATGACAAGACCACCTGGGAGTAGGAGCTCATTAATTCAGCGCAGCTGCACCTCACCCTGTCATCCACAGCTTGCTGAGCCAGCAAGGTGCGAAGCCTAGGACATCACTACAAGGTCAACTGCCTCTCGACCTCTCTCTTGTTCTGACACCCCACGCCATTTGCCACTTGACCCCTTCTCACTGTTTGGTGGGAAAAACTTGTAAAGAATAAGGGCTCCACTGAAAAGTGCTTGTGTCTCTTTGTTGGACAAGAAGCCATTTCCCTTTTGCCTGATATTTTTCTGGAATAGTAATAAGCTGCTCAGAATGTCACAGTTCTTTAAAAACTCTATTTCATATATTTAGGATTAAAATTTTGTTTGCTTATTTGCTCAGGTACAGAAAGAATCACCAGAAGGCAGAGGGGACTCCCAAAGACAGGTAAGCAGTAAAATGATTGAAGTTTATTAACATCCCCGTAAGTGTATGGCCTATTATTTACTAATTGCATAACCCAGAGCACACCATAAAAATGAAGTAAGAGGACGCAATACTGCATGTGTGGCACTTAATTTCATGCCTGGCACATAGTGACCGCTCAATAACAGTTCGTTTTTATTATTGTTGTCATTATCATCATTATCACAAGAATCTTTGCCATTATCATTAAACCAGAAAGGTGTTGGGTTTAAGGATTTAAAGTCTAGTTGAGAGAAAATATACATGTGAGTAAAGTAAAGAAGCAACACTTATCTCGTGTCTTTATTACAAAACTTAGGTCGTATGACAGTCTGTCTGTTTACGTTAGATCTATCTTCTTCTGGGATCGGGCAGCTTTAGGTGGCTGCCTAAGTACCCAATCCAATACAGTTATAGAAGGTAGGTTCCATACAAGTACATTTAACTCTCATTTGAACTGTCCACAGATCTTTGCCCCCCTCTAGACAATGAACACCTGAAAGACAGACAGAGCTTACGTGCTCTTGATCTATGTACATACCCACGTTCCCCTCCGTGGACTAGAACAATCTAAGACCTACAGGAGTTAATCAATACATCTTTGTTGAATAAATGAGTAAGAATATGAAATTTAAGTATTCACTGGTCTGTTCAAGAACAGATGCTTACTGAGCATCGTCAATGGGCTAAGTCCAGTGCTCTGTGCTAGGGATATAATGAGAATACCTAAATTCCACCTTGTCCCCAGCAAGCCCCCAATTTTAAGCCAGGTTTCTAAAAAGAAAGTAAGAGCTGATGTAGGAGAAAACGAGTTTGGCACCAGTTTCCTTCAAGCAGGGCTAACCCAGACTCCCCCTCTCCTCTTCTATATTAACACCCCAAAGAGATCCCCTAAAGACCAAACATGGGAATTGTGAACCACCCTAAAACACAAGCCCTACCAAAGCAGTTATGAAGTATTCAAAATATTTTTCTTTTTCCTTCCCTCTTTTCTTTTCTAAATTATATTTTCATTTAGGCATGGGTTCTTCTATCAAAGTATTAAACTGATAGTTCTAATGGTATAGAGCACCCACAGTAGTTATTTGCTACAAATGAGACATGTAACATAGGGCAGACATGGTAAATGACTATCGTGGCTCGATCAGAAAAGTAAACATATGCAGGTATATTATATGTGTATACGTGTGTGTGTGTATTTACGTGTGCATATGTATGTGCACATATCCTCCATTGAAAGTGATCCTAAGACTGAAGGGTCAACAGATGATTCCTTCCACACTTTCCAAAGCTTAAGCCCATAGAGGTTGCTCCTTCAGAAGAAAGGCCCGGTATTACTTTTGTTTGCTTATTTGCACACTAAATTTTTATTTATCTTTTTATTTTACTAACTCACCCCCCTTCTTGAGATGAGGAAAAAAACATCCTCCCTAGGCCAGGGCATCAGTCACAGTGCCCCACAAGGGGGAAAGGAGCCTGGTGAACCTGACTTTAGCAGTCTAGGGCAAGCTGTTCCTCCTGTCCCTGGGGCATGCCCTTCTCACTGCTCGGGTTGAGACTTAGGGCCTCTAACAGCCTCTGTCCCCACTGAGACAGAATTGCATATCTTTTAATTTTCTAACATGCCGACTACACTTCACACAGCAGATGCACCGCAAAATAAAAGCTGGCTTTTACTTTCATGTATGTACATACATTAGAGCAATCTATCAAGGAAACATAAGCTTACGTGGAGTCACAGAGAGTCTGATGAAGGGGTCCTGAATTTAAACAATAAAGCGAGTGTCAGGCCCTTAATACATTAAAGAATTGTACTTTCTGAGGCTCCTACCGAACTTTCCACACTTTAATTTCGTTACATCATTTCCTTGGGACCAAAACTCTGCATAATTGACCTTGTTGGGGGAAGAGTTCAATAATCTAAACACCTCACCACAAGCACAAGAACAGGATCCTATCATTTTCTTTGGTCTGCTGGGGTTTTCCTAAAGCACACAACAATTTATTCGGGGTTTCTTATATAGAGTGTGAAGCCTAATGGAAAACAGCCATCAGGTTAAAATGAAATTTAGCGAACAATCCTTTTGTGGGGTAGATTCCTTTAGGGTGTATAACTCAGGACCCTCTTCTGTGTGACAAGGGCATTGCCCTACAACCCAATTGCTAAAGCAAGTACAGTTACCTCCCCTCCAGCCCCATCACTGTTCACTGTAGCAGGGATGGACCCCTGACCCAAAGGGCAGATTGGACTCCTTCTCCCTAGACATTAGCCCTGCGACTGAGGCCCAGCAGCCAGTCTCTCCTGGTCATGTTAACTGACAGCGGGTGAAGTTCCCCGCTAATCCTACGTGCGGGAGAACCGCCCGCTTATGTCTGCCCGGAGGCGACTCCCAGCTCCTATGTTCTTAGTACCACCTCCCCCCCTCCCCCACCATCCTCTGTGCACAGCAGTGTATGTGCTCAGGGATGGCTGATCAGAAGTGATAGTCAACATATTTAAGCCATCACTGTAATGACGGCACTGACCCATCAGACTCTGGGCTGGGCGCCAACCCAGTGATTGCTGAATATCATCCCTGGGGTCATCTCCACCCTCTCCCTGGCTCAGGGATTATCACAAGACCCAGGCCTAAGCAACCATGCACCTCCTGTGCCTGAGGTCAGTTTGGGTGTGGGCACATGACATGGGCTGGCAAAGACCCAAGCAGGATGAGACCAATAAAGCCCATGTTTACAAACAAACAGAAACAACGGAACATATAGCCCCTAAGAACAAAAGGAGCGGAGGGCTGCCTGGATTTCTGAGCACCTTCCTGTCCCTAGTTTCAGCCTAACTGCACATGTGTGCTGGTGTTCAATGAGTCAGTCAGATCCTCGAGGATCAATAGAATTCATCTGAAGAATTTATATTCACACAATACAGTGTGAATCCCAGAGAGGAAGGCATGCACGCGAGTGTGTGTGCATACACGTGTGTGCTAGTGAACTGAGGGCCTGGAAGGAAGTGGTGCTGTAGATTCTCTCTGCAGACACCCCTCCGTTCTTTTGTTTCTGCTCCAACAAGCTCATAAATCAGTGAGAACCGTGGGAACCAAAACGCATAAAGGCAACCCAATAATGAACAGTTTAGCAAAAAGACCTGTGGCCAAAACAAGGGGTCTATAAAGAAGTAAGGATCTGGCCTGCCTGGCGATAAACCCCAACCTGTGACTAAAGAAAACGGAGAGCAAACAGAGGAAGCAGTGAGAACACAGAGCCAAAAATCTCCCCACCCCCGGAAAAAAAAAAGGGGTGGGGAAGAGCAGTCATGGGCGTCATATTTAAGTAACACAGTAATCCTTAGCTCACTTTATCTACGTACCTCCAAAGCGAGCTCTCAGTGATGCTCCCCAGGTTATAGTCATAGAGCTTTGTCAAAATGAGAATCACCTGAAGGCAAAAGAAGACATCATGGTTAGTCTCAAACAATTACAATATCATAGAACTGAAATGGCCCAAGGGAGGACTTAGGATTCCTTTAATGGGTGCTTAACATAATTGAATGAATTGTTACAGCATCACTTAACACCGACTGGGGAAGGGTTTGCCAGGGCCTTCCTTTAAACCACTCAGGCCTGATCCCCTCCCCAACTTTCTCCCTCTGTCCTGCAGTAAGAGTTGCCTGCCCATCCAGGCATTCCTTACCCTGGTGGGCTGAAAGGCTTTCAGGGAAGGCTAGCAGAGCTGTCAAATATGCACCCTGTAAGGGAGCCCCTGAGCAGATGGTCAGGAGAGAGTAAGGTCAGTGATGTAGGTCCCAGCCCTAGTAGCTGTACCACACTGGGCAGGTTGCTTAGCTTCTCTGAACCTCAATGTCCCCATCTATTAAGAGGGCAAGCAGTAATGCCATCACCCAGAAAGGCTTGCTGTGAGGAGTTAAAATAGGTAATAAAGGCTAATTATTCTTCCATCTGCATGGGCTTCTTAAATGTCAGTTCCTTCCCTTTCCTCTCCCTTGCAGGGCTGGCTTTATCTGTTTCTTCTGATTCTCCAATTTCTGGGAAAGCCACTGGATGGAATCCAGGCTTCCACAAGAGCTCAGCAAGAACATTTCAACAGGAGTTTATTTATGTTTTATGAGGTCCTGAAGCTTACAGAATTTGGGGAACCCTCCATAAGGAACAGCATATAAACATACAAATTCAAACTTCAGAACAGGTCCTGGGACACTGACACTTCAGCTCCACAGCTTCACGGCAAACCCTTCTTGGCTTTGAAGCCACTGCTATTCTCAACATCACTCAGAGGAATCCCAACGATTTTGTTCTTTCTTTCAGAATTCAACACTCATTGAACACTTATTAGGAACCCAGGATTTCGCCTGATGCCTGAGGAGAACGTAAATACAGATGAGGCCTGTAGTCTGTGATCCAGTTAGGACAGGAGGAGCTCATCAAAGAAAACCTCAGTTGACAGACAGCTTATCTACCCCTCCTCAGTCCCACGGACACTCATGCCCATCATGGCAGCTTGAGAAGACTGCTTCTTCCGGCATCTGCAGTGATGACCAGGGCCCCCCGTTACCTGGAGCACATGAGCCCCAGGACACATGGGAAGAGTCCACAGAGCAGTGTGTTCCTACCCAGTGAGTCCTCACCCCTCATTCGCTCTCCTTACATAAGGCCAAGAACTTAATAGGTCTGCTCTGTTTTCTGTTGAGGTTTCCATTTCTCTCCTGATTCACATAACCGAGACCATTTGGCCCAGCCCTGCTGTTTCCAACTCAGCAGAAAAATGTTGACATCGATTTCCAGGACTTTCCCTGAAGGCCAAGGGATCGGTTCTAGTCACAGTGAGCACAGAACATTCTAACCTTGAATTTCAAGGCAGCAAGCTGCCAAGGAGTACTGAACCTTTCCAAGTTCCACTCTGCTAGCACAGGGCTTGATTTACCGAAGGCACAAGCATCAATGAGCAGATACCCAACAGTTCTTTCACAGTAAGCAAACTAGAACTCCACAATCTTAGGTCTGTTCCAAGTTCAAGGGAATGAAGAACTATGGTAACCCAAAGACAGACAGAGATCTGAGGAGCTATGCTCTAAGGCCACCCCTCTACTGAACCACTGCGCAGGCTTCCTTCAAGGACCTGCTCAAAACTTCCTTCTTTAACAAAATGTGAGCATGTGTGAGGTACTGGGCACCCTACAGGTACATCAGATGGTGCACCTGTGGTGGGGGCATATGCTGAACAGTTCTGCGTGCCAATTAAGTCACTCTAAGTGCTAAATTTCAATCACCGCCATCCCAGGAACGCTGATCAGCGGCAGCAGGGTGGCTGTTTGTTGGAAGACACAGAGTGACGTTACCACTCCACCTCGGTATGATTTTGCCAAATAGACCTATAAATCCCCCACCAAGAATATGGGGGTGTGGACATAAAGCATTTCTCGGTAGTTGCTCTCTTGATACAATACAGCAGTACACTCAATAATGAAGTTCAGCTGGGCACAGGCTGCATCTCCCATCCATCTGATGAAGGAATCCAGAGGAGTCCCAGAGAAGGAATCTTTTAACCCAGCAGGTAATGGTGTGGAGCCCCTCACGCACGCACACACACAGAAACTGTTTAAGCAATTCTCAGACAGGTGGGCAGGAAGGTAAAAATCCACTCCCTGCCTCTTCTTGAGGGGCCAGTAAAACAAAATGCCACTGATACACTCGGGCAGTTTATCAATACCGCACCCGAAGAGGCATCCTTTCTGGCATTGCAAAGTATATCTGCTTGAATCAATCTAATCTTTCTGTTTTCAGAACGAGAGCAAGAAAGAAGGGCGAACTGCTAACCTTTAGTTATGTCTCCAGTCGATTCCTTGCGATCTCTCTCCCCCATTTTTTTCCCCTTCTCGGTCTGTGTGCATTATTTACCTCCATACTCCTGGATAGTGATGCCTCATTGTATTAGATCTGGTTTGTTGTTGTTTCTTCACTTTTCTGTCCTGGTTAATTAGCAATACTATTACTAGAATTACTACCTGTTAAAGGGCCCACAACCCAAACTACCAGTATTACATGAGGAAAAGGGGAGAAGGCAATTACCTGCCTATTCTGGTCCCATTGTCTACTGTTTTTGTGCATTCTTCCCAAACTTAAAAAAAAAAATCAGTGAAACTTTTTCATCAAGTGAAATGTTATATGTACTTAAAAATACATAAATGGTAATTTATTTTTATTCATTCGGTAAACAATTTTCATGTATAGATTTAGTTCTACGAGCCCAACTGCATAGAATTATAAATCCAATCAATGAGAGAAAGGCTGTTTTGATACATACACACACAAAATGGAATACTCATCAGCATCTCCTCTCTTTCTATATCTCGTTTTCATTAGATAGTACCAAAATATCCCTGATTCAAAACAGCAAGTGATGACCATATGGTAATAGCCTTTTTAGGTTCCTTTTTAAATTTTAGGATACTTTCTTTAAATAGCTATAATCCAACTATCAGTGGCTTAACAACCTCTACCTACTCTGGGCCAGGACCTCAGCACCCAGTTATCTGTGGGTCTTGGCGCAATGGCATGGCTCAGGATTCCCCACCCGGTCTGTCACCATGTGCCATCTGTACTTTTGTTTTGCTGTGGCTCCTTCCTGCCATATCCACTGTTTACAAAGCTACTGGGGGAACGTCACTTGGCCCGTGTGTATAAAGAGCACGTTGAAGCCAACCCATCAAGCTGTTATTTTCAAACCATCCATCCCTTAGAAGGTGAGAGAGTGCCAGAAACAGTGCCAGGATCTGTGCAGGGATGAGTGAGGTTCCTCCAGGAACTGATCACGGGCTTCCTCCTTAGGACTGAGCTAAATTGATACTATCTGGGCTCACCAAACTACTACCCCTGTTCCCAGAGTTTTCCAAAGCTCCTACAGAATAATTCCACCAACTCACCCACTCCAGCCTCTCACCCACCCCTCTACATAGGTGCTAAGAAACCATCACGTTAAAAAAATGTTTATGGTAGGGGCGCCTGGGTGGCTCAGATGGTTGAGCGTCTGCCTTTGGCTCAGGTCATGATCCCGGGGTCCTGGGATCGAGTCCCGCATTGGGCTCCCTGCTCCTTGGGAGCCTGCTTCTCCCTCTGCCTCTCTCTCTCTCTTTCATGAATAAATAAAAAAATGTTTATGGTATATACATATACGTGCACATATACACTATGTATATGTATCTATGTGGGATGTTGTTTGGCCATTAAAAAGAAAATCTTGCCATTTGTATCAATATGGGTGAAACTGGAGGGCATTTTGCCAGGTGAAATAAGCCAGATAGAAAATACTGTATGGTATCACTTACATGCAGAATAAAAAACAAACAAACAAAAACTGATTTCATAAGGACAGAATATAATGGGGTTTGTTAGGGACTGGGAGGGGAAAGGGAAATGGGGAGATCCAGGTCAAAGGATCTAAAGTACAAACTTTCAGTTATAAGTTCTGAGGCTCTAATGTACATCAGGGTGACTATAATTAATAATACAATATTGTCTCATTGAGGTTTTTATTTGGATTTCCCTGATGCCAAGCAATGTTGAGTGATGTTTCATGTGTCTGTTGGCCATTTGGATGTCTTCTATGGAAAAATGTCTGTTCATGTCTTCTGCCCATTTCTTGATTGGATCATTTGTTCTTTGGGTGTTGAGTTTAGTAAGTTCTTTATAGATTTTGGATACTAGCCCTTTATCTGATATGTCATTTGCAAATATCTTCTCACATTCTGATCTCACTGATATGAGGAATTCTTAATCTCAGGAAACAAACTGAGGGTTGCTGGAGTGGTAGGGGGTAGGAGGGATGGGGTGGCTGGTGATAGACATTGGGGAGGGTATGTGCTATGGTGAGTGCTGTGAATTTTGTAAGACTGTTGAATCACAGACCTATACCTCTGAAATAAATAATACATTATATGTTTAAAAAAAAAAAAAGAAGATAGCAGGAAGGGAAAAATGAAGCGGGGAAATCAGGGGGAGATGAACCATGAGAGATTATGGACTCTGAGAAACAAACTGAGGGTTCTAGAGGGGAGGGGGTGGGGGATGGGTTAGCCCGGTGATGGGTATTAAGGAGGGCATGTACTGCATGGAGTACTGGGTGTTATATGCAAACAATGAATCATGGAACACTACATCAATAACTAATGATGTAATGTATGGTGATTAACATAACATAATAAAAAAACTAAACAAAACAAAAATACCATAAACGCAAAAAAAAAAAATTGTCCATTTGAAAGTTACTGAGAGTGGTTATTAAGCATTCTCACCAAAAACAAAACAAAACAAAACAAAACAAAAAACACAAAAGAAAAATCGAGAGAGAGAGAGAAAGTTAACTATGTAAGGTGATGGAAATGTTAATTATCTCGATCTTAGCAATAATTACACGATGCATATGTTTATCAAAGCACCACACTGAATACTTTAAATATATACAATTATATTTGTCAATTATTTCTCAAATAAAGTTGGGGAGCGAGAAGCAACCATCACAATGGACCCTAGGGGAGGAAAATGTCAATCCACCTCCCCCCTCATCTAACCCCAACTTCCCGTCTTCACTGGGTTACAAAACAAAAGCATGCATAGAGATAAACAGAGACACTACTATGCCAATGGCTATTAAAAGTGTTCTCTTGTGAAACAGCAAAAGGAGGCCAAAACTATTCTGTTGCAGCCAAACATCAGGACAAGCCTTATTTCCAGGTGTGCATTCGACTGTTGTATGGCAGCAACCTAAATTTACACGTGGGCAGTCTCCATTATGCCCAGTATTTGGACATATGACACCTTTGAATATGACAGCATATTTTGTTTAATCAACGTAAAAATATAATTTAGAAATGAAACCCCAAACACTTAAGGAACCCCAAAACACCCTCCTGGTAACCTGGTTCGACACAATATATTTTTGAAAACACCTGTATGAATAACTACAGCAACGTTTATTCCACACTTCCCAAGTAGGATAGGAATTCTCCATTTCTTTTCCTAAGGAAGGAATATAGTGTGCTGACCCTCTCCTTTGCTAACTTACAACAATGTATGTTGGTGGAAGGGGGATGGAAGGTTGATGGGCATCAATATACCTCCCATTCCCTCCACTCCCTGAGGAGGATGTACATATTCCCCCTGCGAGTGTTCTCTCCTAATTCTTTAGCTTAGGAGTAGCAACCTGGTAGAGGGCTACTGAGAATCTTTCTTGAAGGAGGAACTTGCTTAGCAAGTTTACTATTCTTCTTAAATGATGAATTTAGGTTAGGATAGCTACAGGAGAACTTATGGACATTTGGGGAGATTTGACTTCTACCAGAATCCTTGGCCTGGCCATTGCACCTCACCTCATCTCATCCTCTCTGGGAAATCTTAGAAAAGCAAGACATGTCCCCTCACTTTCCAGTTATTAGTGATTTGCCTCCTTTTTTCTTTGTGTCCAACTGCAGAAGAAGATTCTAATCCTGAGGCAAACAGAAGCGTGGCCCTGGCTCCTTGACAGTGAGCGATCTAGGCTAGAAGATCCTAAAGTCTCTTTTATTTCTGAAGATCTATAGTTCCAAATCCTGAATAATGTAGATGGCAACACAGATGCTAGTCTATAAAACAAGGCATTTTCTTTTGTATTTCTCTTGGTTATTAGTGATTCAGGGCTGGCCTGGGCAGGTGTTTTTGTCATTGTAACACATGGGGAGATTCCACAGAACTCATCCATGCTAATACTCCTAATTCCACCTACCTGGGATGGGCCACAGTCTAGCGTGGGTGAGCAATGGCAAAGCCACACTAAAGATGCCAGTAGATTGGCTCAGGGGCTAAAGCTGGCTACCTCCATCCTTTTACCACCAACTTCCAGCATGCCCTGATGTTTCCTCAATTCCCTGTCTCCAATGGCCTCCTCTCTGCTTACCAGAGACCAGCTGGTTGGATATTTAAAAAAACGTGGATAGAAGTGATATGGGGACAAAAAATTATAAGGCCTAAAGAGATTTAGAACAATCTTTCAGGGGACTGAAGAACCGGATACAATATAAGAGGGGTGTTCAATAGCCAGAATTTTTTGTTTTTGTTTTTGTTTTGGGTTGTTTTCTTCACACTCCAGTTTTAGGGAAAAAGAAGCAAACTTACAACAGTGGTTTTCCTAAAAATATGCACACTCCAGATTGTGTCTTTGGCTGAGAGAGCCAAAGACAAAATTATTCAACTTTCTAACTTAAACAAGTTCTCATTCCTTTGAGTAGCCATGAATTCTTTAAGAATCTGATCCAATAAAATCTAGGAGCATAAAACAATGACTATAACTTTAATGATACCACTGATCTCCTGAATCCTAAGCAGGTCATGAATCCAAGAACAAGAACCTTCTGTAATTCCCAGAAAATGAGAGCTTCCTTCAGAAGAAAGAACATTCAGCACACATTTAATTCAATAAACACTTACTAAGCCTTCTTAAGAGGCAGGGATAAAAAAAACACAAAAAAACAAAAAAACAAAACAAAACAAAAAAACTACACGCTATGAGGACACAAAGAAAGAATGAGACTCGGCACGGGCCCTGGAAGCGCGCAGTCAAGTGGGGAGGCAGAGCTGTGCTGATGGTTACACTAAGGAAGACAAAGGTTTGCAGCAGGAGAACGGTGTTTAAATCTAGCGAGCACGAAAGAAAAGTATAATCAGGTATAGACTCTTACAAAAGAAGACAGTCAAGACAAAAACCAGAAGATGTGCGTGATTCTGATGGTGACGAGAAGCTATAGAGCTGGTATTCTAAGGGGAGGGGGCATGAGGATAGCAGTCCAGAGGTGTGAAAGCTCACAGAGCAGTCAGAAGAGAGCAAGCCCCTGGGACACAGAGAGTATCAGAATAGAGAGATACGTGAGGCTCTACTGTGGATGCCTTAAATACAGGACGGCAGTATGCTCTGCCAAAACACACAAATAAACAAGCAAACAAATAAAGGCTTTGGAATCAGAAGAAGACCAGACTTTGAGTCTTGGTTTAGCCACCATATCTGCTGGAATGTCTTTGGCAGCAAGAAACAGAACACTAAAAACCACTCAAATAATGAGGGATATATTGTCTCAGATAAAAAAAAAAGGCCCTCAGTTTATGCAGTTCCAGGACTAATACAGCTTAACAATGCCATCAGGCATCCACACCATGTACACAGTTCCTCTCTGAAAGTGTTAACACTTAGCGTTGTGTGCCCTCCTGTTTGCAAGGTGGTCCTGACACTTCTTTGTAGCACGTGCAGACACAGCTACACTCAGCAAAGAAAAGAAAGACCTCTACCGTACATCTGCTTTTTTGTTTTCAAATTAGAAAGGACACTTTCCTAAAAGCCCTTCCAGCAAAATCTCTGTAGTCTCAATGAACACTATTCAGCCACATGCCCACATCATGGCTTCAATGAAAGTTGGGAAAATGAGGAAGACAGGGGTCTGGAAATGGACTTGGTGTTTTCTGTGATAGGAGATAGGCTCTGCCAGGAAAGAAATAGTGGGTAGTGGCTGCCAAGTAACAACGAGTAATGTCTGCCACTGAGAGACCTCAAATAAGTCACTCAAATACTGAAAAGACATTAAAAACAAGCATTAAAAAAAAGGAGATAATGTTATCTCTCTCCTTAATCTCTTAGAAATGGGAGAAGCAGACAACAGGAAGTGGAAAAATTCTGTTAAAATGTTCAACTACTCTGCAAATGTAAGTAGTTGCTATCATTAATAACATCTCGAATTTATTGAAGCGCTAGTCTGTGTGCCAAATTTCATTATTAAGCGTATTTCAAGTAATTCTCTCTCTCTCTCTTTTCTGATGAGGAAATTGAGGCACACAGAGGCTAGGTAATTTATTCAGCTGGTAAGTGGTGGACAAGTTTAAATCACATTATATATAGACTCTTACTCACTGTGCTTCATTATCTCTATGGTATGTTGTCCTGAGTATTTCTGTTACTAAAGGTTAGTGAAGGATCTTCACTTTCTGTGCAATTCAAGAGTATTGTAGACCTGTTATCCATGAGACAGGGTACTGGCCACAGATTCCTCCTTCACTCTGCCTTCTTCCAGACATCCCTGGAATATGTTTTCCTTAAATGAGATAAACTTGAGTTTTAATTCTTTATTGACCTTAGGTAAGCAGCATTTTCATTTGTCATTTTTAATTTGTTTTAAAAAACCTTTGTGAAATCCAGTGTTAAGAGATGATCATTCCACTTCAATCACAGAAGTTGGCGGCTTCCAGATCAGAGGTTCCGGATAATGAATGCATGCGCATGGAACTGCAGATTTCAACAGAACAGCTTATAGTATCTTCATTTTCAGAAGATTTAAGTGAATGTGTAATTGCACTCCATTTGACTCATCAAAGGGATGAGAATTCCATAATAGCTAAATCGGATTAAGAGCCCTCAGAGGGGAGTTGAAAGGTTGGTATAAGGGTGCGCACAACCATCACACATGGGCCTCTGAAGTCATCAGACAGAGGTAATTCAGCACACACAAACACAGTTTGAAAAGAAAAAACAGTAGAAAGGGTGGGATGAATTTGGGGTATAGGGCCAGCCAGAAAGCAATCAGATTTTTGCCTCTGGGGAGTCCTTCATTCCAAATGGCCTTCATGTTTTCTAAGAACCCACACATAATTTAATAAAATGTTTCTTTATGTAATATCCTCTGAATGACACTGAAATGGTGTGAGTGAGTTACATGGCTAGTGGACGTCCCTGAGGAACTTAAAAGACCAGACAGCCAACATTATTGCAGACAGACACAGCGGTATATAGGTAACTGGCTCAGTATGAGGCACAGAGCACACCGTAGAATATGGGACTGCCCTTTTGGAGAGTAGAACGTTTTTAAGTAAAAATCTGCCATATCCTCCCCTGACTCTGTTCCCCTCTAGAGGTCATTTGCAGCTAAGATATGAGGTCACTGATGGCACGTGAGCTGTGGACCGCTGTCTTAGGAGTTTCCATGTGAGAAAAACTACCGCTCTCACTCAAGACAACTCTCATCTCTCTCCCGTCTTCTGCTGAAAGTTGAAGTTCTTTCCTGGTAGTGACCAGCAAAGAAATGCATGTACTAAAAGGCTATTAACTCTCTTCCTAGAGGCAGGTCATTATATTTAGCAAACAAACCCAATGGACCTAAGTTGTTCTTTGATGCAAGTCTTGAAAATAGAACTAGTTTTTCTATTCTTCAAGGGGAGGGACACTATCAACTTCAAAAAATAAAAGCATTTTTTCCAAAATCTGTTAATCTCACAATACGCAACACTTCAGGCCTCCATAGTCTTCTTTTTTCTCTTCCACTTCTTTTTAGAATAAAAAAGGATAATTCCCAAAGCATATATCCATAGCTAGTGGATAATGTTAACCATTTCATATTCTCCTTTCTCTATTTAAATTACTCTGCTCTAAATTATACGTTATTTTTTAAATAATTTTTATTGTTATGTTAATCACCATACATCATTAGTTTTTGATGTAGTGTTCCATGATTCATTGTTTGTGCATAACACCCAGTACTCCACGCAGAATGTGCCCTCTTTAATACACATGACCAGGCTAACCCATCCACCCACGCCCCTCCCCTCTAGAACCCTCAGTTTCTTTTTCAGAGTCCATCGTCTCTAATGGTTCATAAACCCCTCCGACTTACTTCCCTTCATTCTTCCCCTACCTTCTTCTTCTTTTTTTCTTAACATATATTGCATTATTTGTTTCAGAAGTACAGATCCGTGATTCATCAGTCTTGTACAATTCACAGTGCTCACATTAGCACATACCCTCTCCAATGTCTATCACCCAGCCAACCAATTCCTCCCACCCCCACCACTCCAGGAACACTCAGTTTGTTTCCTGAGATTAAAAATTCCTCATATCAGTGAGGTCATATGATACATGTCTTTCTCTGATTCACTCATTTCACTCAGCATAACACCCTCCAGTTCCATCCACATCGTTGCAAATGGCAAGATCTCATTCCTTTTGATGGCTGCATAATATTCCATTGTGTATATATACCACCGCTTCTTTAACCATTCATCTGTCGATGGACATCTTGGCTCTTTCCACAGTTTGGCTATTGTGGACATTGCTGCTATAAATATTGGTGTGCACGTACCCCTTCGGATCCCTACATTTGTATCTTTGGGGTAAATACCCAGTAGTGCAATTGCTGGATTGGATGGTAGCTCTATTTTCAACTGTTTGAGGAACCTCCATACTGTTTTCCACAGTGGTTACATCAGCTTGCATTCCCACCAACAGTGTAGGAGGGTTCCCCTTTCTCCACATCCCCACCAACATCTGTCATTTCCTGACTGGTTAATTATAGCCATTCTGACGGGTGTGAGGCGGTAATCTCATTGAGGTTTTGATTTGGATTTCCCTGATGCCGAGCGATGTTGAGCACTTTTTCATGTGTCTGTTGGCCATTTGGATGTCTTCTTTGGAAAAATGTCTGTTCATGTCTTCTGCCCATTTCTTGATTAGATTATTTGTTCTTTGGGTGTTGAGTTTGATAAGTTCTTTATAGATTTTGGATACTAGCCCTTTATCTGATATGTCCTTTGCAAATATTTTCTCCCATTCTGTCGGTTGTCTTTTGGTTTTGTGGACTGTTTCTTTTGTTGTGCAAAAGATTCTGATCTTGATGAAATCCCAATAGTTCATTTTTGTCCTAGCTTCCCTTGCCTTTGGCAATGTTTCTAGGAAGAAGTTGTGCGGCTGAGGTCGAAGAGGTTGCTGCCTGTGTTCTCCTTTAGGATTTTGATGGACTCTTGTCTCACGTTTAGGTCTTTCAACCATTTGGAGTCTATTTTGTGTGTGGTGTAAGGAAATGGTCCAGTTTCATTCTTCTGCATGTGGCTGTCCGATTTTCCCAACACCATTTGTTGAAGAGACTGTCTTTTTTTCCATTGGACATTCTTTCTTGCTTTGTCAAAGATGAGTTGACCATAGAGCTGAGGGTCCATTTCTGGGCTCTTGATTCTGTTCCATTGATCGATGTGTCTGTTTTTGAGCCAATACCAAACTGTCTTGATGATTACAGCTTTGTGATAGAGCTGGAAGTCCGGAATTGTGATGCCGCCAGCTTTGTTTTTCTTTTTCAAGATTCCTCTGGCTATTCGGGGTCTCTTCTGGTTCCATAAAAATTTTAGGATTATTTGTTCCATTTCTTTGAACAAAGTGGATGGTATTTTGATGGGGATTGCATTGAATGTGTAGATTGCTCTAGGTAGCACTTACATCTTCACAATGTTTGTTCTCCCAATCCATGAGCATGGAACGTTTTTCCATTTCTTTGTGTCTTCTTCAATTTCTTTCATGAGTATTTTATAGTTTTCTGAGTACAGATCCTTTGCCTCTTTGGTTAGATTTATTCCTAGGTATCTTATGGTTTTGGGTGCAATTGTAAATGGGATCGACTCCTTGATTTGTCTCTCTTCTGTCTTGTTGTTGGTATATAGGAATGCCACTGATTTCTGTGCATTGATTTGATATCCTGCCACTTTACTGAATTCCTGTAGGAGTTCTAGCAGTGTTGGGGTGGAGTCTTTTGGGTTTTCCACATGCAGTATCGTATTATCTGCAAAGAGTGAGAGTTTGACTTCCTCTTTGCCGATTTGGATGCCTTTGATTTCTTTTTGTTGTCTGATTGCTGTGGCTAGGACTTCTAATGCTATGTTGAATAGCAGTGGTGAGAGTGGACACCCCTGCCGCGTTCCTGACCTTAGGGGAAAAGCTCTCAGCTTTTCCCCATAGAGAATGATATTCGCTGTAGGTTTTTCATAGATGGCTTTTATGATATTGAGTATGTACCCTCTATCCCTATACTCTGAAGAGTTTTGAAGAAAGGATGCTGTACTTTGTCAAATGCTTTTTCTGCATCTATTGAGAGGATCATATGATTCTTCTTCTTTCTTTTGTTAATGTACTGTATCACGTGGACTGATTTGCGGATGTTGAACCAGCCTTGCAGCCCAGGGATAAATCCCACTTGGTCATGGTGAATAATCCTTTTAATGTACTGTTGGATCCTATTTGTTAGTACTTTGTTGAGAATTTTTGCATCCATTTTCATCAAGGATATTGGTCTGTAATTCTCCTTTTTGATGGGGTCTTTGTCTGGTTTTGGGATCAAGGTAATGGTGGCCTCATAAAATGAGTTTGGAAGTTTTCCTTCCATTTCTATTTTTTGGAACACTTTCAGGAGAATAGGTATTAATTCTTCTTGAAATGTCTGATAGAATTCCCCTGGGAAGCCATCTGGCCCTGGGCTTTTGTTTCTTGGGAGATTTTTGATGACTGCTTCAAATAGTTTGTGGTTCCAGGTCTGTTCAGGTTTTCTATTTCTTCCTGGTTCAATTCTGGTAGTTGATACCATCTCTAGGAATACACCCATTTTTTCCAGGTTATCTAATTTGCTGGCATAGAGTTGCTCATAATATGTTCTTATAATTGTTTGTATTTCTTTGGTGTTGGTTGTGATCTCTCTTCTTTCATTCATGATTTTGTGGATTTGGGTCCTTTCTCTTTTCTCTTTGGTAAGTCTGGCCAGGGGTTTACCAATCCTGTTAATTCTTCAAAGAACCAGCTCCTAGTTTCGTTGATCTGTTCTACTGTTCTTTTGGTTTCTAGTTCATTGATTTCTGCTCTGATCTTTATAATTTCTCTTCTCCTGATGGGTTTAGGCTTTATTTGCTGTTCTTTCTCCAGCTCCTTTAGGTGTAGGGTTAGGTTGTGTATTTGAGACCTTTCGTGTTTCTTGAGAAAGGCTTGTATTGCTATATACTTTCCTCTCAGGACTGCCTTTGCTGTATCCCAAAGATTTTGAACAGTTGTGTTTTCCTTTCCATTGGTTTCCATGAATTTCTTTAATTCTTCTTTAATTCTTCTTTAATTTCCTGATTGACCCATTCATTCTCTAGTAGGATGCTCTTTAGCCTCCATGTATTTGAGTTCTTTCCGACTTTCCTCTTGTGATTGAGTTCTAGTTTCAAAGCATTGTGGTCTGAAAATATGCAGGGAATGATCCCAATCTTTTGGTACCGGTTGAGACCTGATTTGTGACCTAGGATGTGATCAATTCTGGAGAATGTTCCATGGGCACTAGAGAAGAATGTGTATTCTGTTGCTTTGGGATGGAATGTTCTGAATATGTCTATAAAGTCCATTTGGTCCAGTGTGTCATTTAAAGTCTTTATTTCCTTGTTGATCTTTGCTTAGATGATCTGTCCATTTCAGTTAGGGGGGGTGTTAAAGTCCCCCACTATTATTGTATTGTTGTCAGTGTGTTTCTTTGCTTTTGTTATTAATTGCCTTATATAATTGGCTGCTCCCATGTTAGGGGCATAGATATTTACAATTGTTAGATCTTCTTGTTGGATAGACCCTTTAAGTAGGATATAGTGTCCTTCTTCATCTCTTATTACACTCTTCGTTTTAAAATCTAATTTGTCTGATACAGGGATTGCCACCCCAGCTTTCTTTTGGTGTCCATTAGCATGGTAAATGGTTTTCCACCCCCTCACTTTCAATCTGGGGGTGTCTTTGGGTCTAAAATGAGTCTTTTGCAGACAGCATATGGATGGGTCTTGTTTTTTAATCAATCTGATGGCCTGTGTCTTTTGATTGGGGCATTTAGCCCATTTACATTCAGGGTAACTATTGAAAGGTATGAATTTAGTGCCACTGTATTGCCTGTAAGGTGACTTTTACTGTATATTGTCTGTGTTCCTTTCTGATCTATGCTGCTTTTAGGCTCTCTCTTTGCTTAGAGGACCCCTTTCAAGATTTCCTGGAGGGCTGGTTTCATGTTTGCAAATTCCTTTAGTTTTTGTTTGTCCTGGAAGCTTTTTATCTCTCCTTCTATTTCCAATAACAGCCTAGCTGGATATAGTGTTCTTGGCTGCATATTTTTCTCGTTTAGTGCTCTGAAGATATCATGCCAGTCCTTTCTGGCCTGCCAGGTCTCTGTGGATAGGTCAGTTGCCAATCTAATGTTTCTACCATTGTAGGTTACATATCTCTTCTCCCGAGCTGCTTTCAGGATTTTCTCTTTGTCTCTGACACTCGTAAGTTTTACTATTAGATGTCGGGGTTTTGACCTATTTTTACTGATTTTGAGAGGGGTTCTCTGTGTCTCCTGGATTTTGATGCCTGTTTCCTTCCTCACATTAGGGAAGTTCCCCACATTAGGGAAGTTCTCTGCTATTATTTGCTCCAATATACCTTCTTCCCCTCTCTCTCTTTCTTCTTCTTCTGGGATCCCAATTATTCTAATGTTGTTTCATCTTATCGTATTGCTTATCTCTCGAATTCTGCCCTCGTGATCCTGTAGTTGTTTCTCTCTCTTTTTCTAAGCCTCTTTATTTTCCATCATTTGGTCTTCTATATTGCTGATTCTTTCCTCTGCCTCATTTATCCTAGCAGTTAGTGCCCCCATTTTTAATTGCACCTCATTAATAGCCTTTTTGTTTTCGACTTGTTTAGACTTTAGTTCTTTTATTTCTCCAGAAAGGATTTCTCGAATAACTTCCACACTTTTTTCAAGCCCAGCTAGTATCTTTAAAGTCATGATTCTGAACTCTAGGTCCAACATCGTACTAATGTCTGTATTGAGTAGGTCCCTGGCAGACGGTACTACCTCTTGTTCTTTTTGCTGAAGTGATTTTTTTCATCTTGTCATTTTGTCCAGAGAACAGATGAATGAGAGAACAGAATGCTAACAGGTTAACAACGTCTCCAGCAAATATCTTCTATACAAATCAGAAAAGACCTGAAACCAGGGGACAAGAAAGGGAAAGAAAGAAGATGAAAAAAAAGGAAAAAGAAAAAGATAAAAACAAAGAAAAACAGAACAAAACAAAAAAAAGCAGAATATGATCAAGTATGTTCAGGCTAGTGCATAGATCAGTGCCACACACTAGTTTTTGGGCATATTTTGGTCTGTTAGAAGAAAGTGCCTGTTAAAATTTTAAAGGAAAAAAGACTCATATATGTACAAAATAAGGGTTGATACAATGAAGGGATGGCAGATGACTGTAGAGATGAAAATTATAAAAGATTTTATAAAAGGAATTGATAAGAAGTTGTTTTTAAAAAGAAAGAAGATCAAAAAAGAAAAAGAAAAAAGAAAAAAAAGGGAGAGAATGTGATCAGGCAGGAGACTAGAACAAGGCCATACACTAGTGATTTAGGGTATATTTTGATCTGTTAGAGGAAATTGTATCTCAAAATTTTAAAGAGAGAACAACTTATATCTATATGCCAAAAATAAGGGTAACTACTATGAATGGATAAAAATATGACTCTAAAAATGAAAAATAAAAAATGGTTTTTAAAAAGAGATTGATAAGATGTTGGTTGAAAAAGGCAAAAAGAAAAATAAAAAAAAACAGTTAAAAAATTAACTTTTAAAAAGTAATGAATTATG
>NW_027397082.1:13723996-13755059 GCF_003265705.2 Callorhinus ursinus | reverse complement strand
AACTTGGTCTTGGCTTGCTGGCTGTTTGTGCTGATCTTCTGGGGGAGGGGCCTGTTGCCGTGGTTTCCAAATGTCTTTGCTGGAGGCGGAATTGCCCCGCCCTTGTGTGTCCGGGCTAAGCAAGCTGCTCGGGTTTGCTCTCAGGAGCTTTTGTTCCCTGCAAGTTCTCGGTACAGCTTTGGAGGACCAGGGCAAAAATGGTGGCCTCCCAATCTCCACTCGGAGGAGCTGAGAACTCGGTGCCCCGCTCCTCAGTGCGCCCCCAGAGAAAAGCAGTCTCTCCCGTCTCCCTGGTCTCCGGCCGCACTCCGTGCTCACCTGGCCTGTGATACAGCATTTCTATCTCTGGCCCCCGACCCCGTGTGGAGTCTCCAAACCCAGCAGATCCCTGCGGTGCGCTTCTGCGCCGTTCCTCCCAGGGGAGGAGGGGGAGTCTCCCCGGCTCTGCCGCTTGTTGGGTCCCTGCTGGAGGAGCAGTGGCCCGACTGGGCCGCGGATCACAGTTTATGGCAGCCCCGAGCTGAGAGCCCGCGCCTCGGCTCCGTCTCTGCAGCCGGCTTCCCCGCTCCGATACCAGGGAGCTCTGGCGCACTCAGGCACCCCCGGTCTTTCTGTGACCCCGAGGGTCCTGAGACCACACTGTCCCAGGAGGGTTCCACCCCCTGCTTAGCCACTGGAGCGACGTCCCTCAGCAGAGCCTACTTCTAAAAGTTCCGATTTTGTGCTCCGCGGCTCTAGCACTTGCCAGAAGCGGCCGACGGAGGCCCCTCCCCCGCTGTCTATCCTCCCGAATATCGCCTTGGATTCACTTCTCCACACGTCCTACCTTCCTGAAAGTGGTTGCTTTTCAGAGTGTTGCTACTCTCCTCTTCGATCTCCTGTTGAGTTCGTAGGTGTTCAGAATGGTTTGATCCCTATTCAGCTGAATTCCTGAGACCAGACGAAATTCAGGTCTCCTACTCCTTGGCCATCTTGCTCCACCCTAAATTATACTTTATTTTAAACATCTGCATTCACCAGGAGAGCTAGAGAGATGCTACATGATCTTTTTTTTCCTAGAAAAAAGGCTGATACCAGTATCAATGTAATCCCCAAAGAGTACCATGCTAAAATGATTGTACAAAATATAAAGAAAATGCATACTCTAGACAAGACCTCTAGACAAGAAGGAGAGAGTGAAATAGAAAAATTAGACCTGGAGAGACCTAAAGGCAAAGCTTCAAGACATCAAAGCAAATGAGGCTAGGGAGGAGGGGGAGAGAAGCAGGAAAATCAGTGAGTTGTTTGGAGAGACACAGTTCAAGGAAACCACAAAAAATACCCAGTGCAAATCTACTATTTCATAAAGAAACCAACCATATACCACGCTGTCCTCATTCCCCTGCATAAGAAGGGAACAGACCATCTTTCTTTGACTTAATCCCTATTTGAATTAGGTCACTGGGTACTTAGTTATAGAAACACAAATAAGGAGTTATAAAACAGTAAGGAAATATTTCTTGCATTATCTTCTCTCTGGAAATCTATAAAACAAAGAGAGGAAACCCCTATGTCTATGTTAAAGGGGGACAATCTGAGGTTGTAAGGAGAGAGAGGTGTAAGGAGAGGGAAAAGGGATATGAAGAATGGAGAAGTTCCCTTTCAACTTCCCCCATACACTGATCTGAGGGATACAGGCCTCCAAGGTCTCAAATCACTCTCTATCTGAATTATAGACATAATCTAAATATTAAACTCTCCCGACATGAGAAGCCACACATGAAATGAACAAACCATTAAGCATCAAACTGTCTGTTAATGATGAGGGGCCCTTCTGTTCTTATGCTTCCTTATATTAGGCATCAATACAAAGAAATGAACCAAGTCATTCCTTTTCTACTTTGGCATCTTGGTTTTTATGCTGTTATTCATGGATCTGAAGAGGTTAACTCAATTTTTAAAAATACTATTTTTTCAAGGTTAACACAACACACTAACAGGAAGCTAATAAATAAAGAAATGCATCTTAACGGTGATCCAAGTGTCAGAAGATGAACCTCAATAAAAATGGAATAAAAAAATGAGAATAAAGGCTTTAATTTTTTTTTTCATTTTCTCTTCTCATTTACCATACAGTGAAACTAACAAAAACAGTAAGAATAAAAAATCAGAGACAGTAGGGGCACCTGGGCGGCTCAGTCCATTAAGATGGCTCAGGTCATGATCCCAGGGTCCTGGGATCGAGCCCCATGTAGGGCTCCCTGCTTGGCGGGGAGTCTGCCTCTCCCCTCTGCCTGCCACTCTGCCTACTCGTGCTCTCTATTTCTCTATCTCTCTGTCAAATAAATAAAGTCCTTAAAAAAAAATCAGTGACAGTTAATATGGTAAGTTCAAATATTTTCCTTTACCTTGGGAAAATCTTAAGGTGAACCAGGGAGAAAGAGAAACATTTTACTCTCTTTAAAAAAATAAATAAATAAGCAAAAACAACAGACCTCTATTAAGAGATCTTTTGTTCTCCTTGTCTGAGTGCTAAGGCGTGATGGGACACAATTTGCCCAAGAGGAAATTCAAAGCTTAAAAAAGCTGTCTTGAAAGTGAAATTTAAATAACATCTTGAAATCCCAAGTAAAATATATTAATAAATAATAAAGGCTTCTGTTGGAGGAAAGAATCCTCTAGAAGTTAAATGATTCTTACGCATTTCTTGTCATCTAATCACAGAACCCAAATGCTTCTACAGGACTCTAGTTCTGATCCTCTACAACGGCATCTAGATGACTGGTGGGTGGTTATAAAAATATTTAGCACTTTGTCACTCTTTTACAGGAAACTTAAGACAAAATTGGAAAGGACTGCAAAGATCAGATCATGTAACTCTAACCATCTCGTCTGACAAATGGTGGAGGTTATACTTTTAGAAGAATCTGTTCTTGAATAAGGCACTTCTGAGAGTAAGGAATAATCTGAACATACCATATGCTGACTCGGAGCACGAAGCAGGGGTTCCTATGTACAGAAGGAGGACTGGAGGGGGCCAGTTCTGACAAGGGGGAGAGATCAAGGAGTCAAGTGAGGACTGCAACCAGGAGCATCAGGCCTAGACACCGGTTTTGTGAGGATGAGAGTCACACAATTTGAGGGCTTTTTTTCACAAAACAGAACACAAAATGATGAATAAAATGAAGTTTAACAGTGAACATTTATGAGAATGACAAATTAGCTCAAAACAAATTACCAGTGCCTTAAAAATTCACATACTTCGGGCGCCTGGGTGGCTCAGATGGTTAAGCGTCTGCCTTCGGCTCAGGTCATGATCCCAGGGTCCTGGGATCGAGTCCCGCATCGGGCTCCCTGCTCCTTGGAAGCCTGCTTCTCCCTCTGCCTCAATCTCTCTCTCTCTCTCTCTCTCTGTGTCTCTCATGAATAAATAAAATAAAATCTTTAAAAAAAAAAATTCACATACTTCTCTTCTGAGATACCTGTAGGCAGTTTGGCAAAAATAGGAAAATAGAAATGTTTCCTGATTGCAACCTAGCTTTCCATACCTGAAACAATCTACAATTCCCCCCAAATGCCCAGCATACACAGGAGTTTATGCCTGTGAAGGCTCTGAATCTTAAGCTTCATTGGCTTCACTGTGAAGTCCCCTTTGAGTGGGATCCCACATTAGACGCTCATTAAGAATGGAGCTCTCCATTTCTGCCATCCTGGGCTGTGAATCCAGAGAGATGGACTTACGCCTGAGCTCTGGGATACTGAGGAAGCCAATGCACTCTTGGGGCTTCAGTCTCCTCCATGGTTACACTACACATTTGTAAGATCTCTTCTCATTATAATACCATCCAATGTCAAATACCCCAATCTACTCTAATCTTCAGTGTTCCCAGGCTTAATAAATGCTACTGTCATTGCTCAATCTAGAGCTCTGAGTGAGTCTTCCTTGACTCTCCCCCCCCCCTTTTCTCCCCAAACCTAATCAGTCACTGAGCCCTACAAACCTCTCTCATTAACCTCACCTCAACTGTTCTGGCCTACTGCACTGCTTTTGACAATGCCACCAGCTTTCTGTCTTGCTTCCCTCCAACCGCCCTCTGTACTGATACCACGATAACTTTCTTTAAATATTAAAATTGTTTTTCCCCCCTCTTCAAAACATCTGTGTGTCCTCCCATTGATCTTAAAGTTTAAATTTCATAATCTGACCTACAAGGCCAAGTATGACATGGCCCCTACATGCACATTCAAATCACTCCTTTCAATACTTCTTTACTCTCACAACTGCATGTGAACCCAGACATAATGTTCTCTTGCTGACCTAAAGAACCTCAGTATTTGTTAATGGTCTGACTAACTGACTGTAGTTATATTGGTGATGGACTTTTCTAGGCATAAACAAGACGTTTCAGTTACATGAGCAATTATTGTAGCAAGCACCTAGAATAGAGTGGGATCAAAAAATCTGAGTAATTGTAACACAAGGGCATTGCTATTTCATGAAATTCTAATCTTAGGAATGATATTCCAAACACTTTGGATTTCCTCTTGGAAGTGTGGGCTGATTAAGGAATTAAATGCTACATGATTCAATTCTGTGTATCTCTTTTGGGAGGGCTGGTAGTTGTAAAATGTGCCTATGAACCAATCCAAAGGTTTACTGATTTTCTGTCCTTTCATTCAAAAGTGTTAGCTTTCATGCACAGATCCGCAAGAGCCCCAAAAGTTGGCCAGGAACTGCAGAGAACTGCTTCCCATTCTGTGAGTTTCTTCTATCCAGAAATGGACAGCCCTGGATCAGTACAAGTATTTCAGGGTGCATATTTGGAATCACAGTCTGAATTCTAGGTCTTTCAACTATTTCCTATAGGACACTCAAAATTGCTTCCTCTGTACAATGGGACAAAGCCAAATCAAGTCTCTATTTTGGTAGGATGGAGACTTAAAATTAGAAGTTGAGAGGACTAGATTCTGGTTACAGAGTCAATTTTAATTCCTCGTATGCCCTTAGCCAGGTTAACTCTTTTTCCTCCTTTTCCTATTGAATAAGATTGGTAACATCAGAATTCCATTTCTAACTGGATTATTATCACCAGTTTACTTTATGGAATACTTAAAAAAAATTTTTTTCACTCTGCTAAGCATTTTGAATAATATAATCTATGTACATTATTTATTTTAAGATTTATTTATTTTAGAGAGAGAGCAAGTGTGCATGTATGCAATAGAGGGAGAGGGAGAGAGAGAGAATCTTCAAGCAAACTCCCCACGAGTGCAGGGGCTCGACATGGGGCTTGATCCCAGGACACTGAGATCATGACCTGAGCTAAAATCAAGAGTTGACTGCTTAACCAACTGAGCCACCCGGGCACCCCAGTCTATGTACATTCTTAACTATCTTATGAAGCCAATACTTTTTTTTTTTTGGTCATTTTCAGATGACAGAGGAGAGTTTAAGGAATTTGTCCAACATCAGCTAGCATATAAGTGGGATGTTGGTATTTGAACCCAAATAAACTTAGACCAGAGCTCAGGTGCTTAACCACCATGATACTCGGTCTCTTTGGAGAGGGAAAGACAGAGCTTTAAAGAGTTTCAAAGAGTATACTTCTTGCTTTCAATCAACCTGATGCCAAACTCTAGCGAGCTAGCTATCAATCAATCTATCCATCACGTATTCGGTCGTTTTTCCACAATCCACATTTGTTTTTCTAAGTGCTACTGAGAATGCAAAAAGAGAAAACGGATACCTGCCCTCATTGTCTATTGTAGCTGGGAAGGGACTCACAGAGCTGAATGCTTTAGAAAGGAAGTACTGTGGGAATAAAGAGAAAGGAGCAATCCCTAGCTGGGTATAAATGGGATCTTTTCAAGTTCTTACAACAAGCAGGTGCTTTACACACAGTATGTCATTTAATTCATTTCACAGTGCTGGGTGGTAGTAGTTGCGATTCTCACACAGGAAACTGGGATGGCCTGGGGCTTGGGTCACACATATGTAAGCTTAGATCTTCTTGGCTTCTGATCTGGAGCGGGGGCTTGAACGACAGGCTGAGTTAGCATTTCCACCGTCCTGAGGAGGGGTCAGCTTTGCGTCTTTCCTCCCGAGACCTCTGTGGACTCCACAGGCCAGAAGGTCACACCTCTCCTCATCCACCAGCAGGTATAAAACATGGAGGGGTCGTGTGCAGAAAAGAGGAGAGAAACTTCCCAAGAGTCTACAACAAGACCATTTATCTGCCCCTCTGCTAATGAAAAAAGCTGAAAGTCACTCAAATGTCCCAAACACAGGAAACAAGGCTTCAGTAAACAAAGATAAGACTAGAATGGTATCTCAGTCCCATGTGGGAAATCAGTTGCAAAAACGGGTAAGTATGTCACTGCTGCTTCTCTCTTCTTAATCCTTTAACCCTAAATCAAGACACTAGTGAAATTTAGAAACCCCATACCCTGTCTGCCCTAGGAAATGCAAATCTCCCAGGAAAGACCCCACTTGCTGACCCACTGTGAATGGCTCTATGCAGAGAGAAGGTCATGTGTTGATCACAAAGCTGACCATGAGTGTGAGGGGCTCTCTGGGCCCGTCAGGAGGGAAGCTTCGGGAAGTGATTCAGAGAAACTGGAGAAAGGAGAAGCGCCTGCTGCAGGAGGCTAGAAGGAAAAAAAGAAAAAAAGAAAAAATAATCTATTTTCTTGAGAATAGATCCTCTTCTTTAGATTTCCTCCTGTTTTTTTTTTTTTTTCTTTAAACTGTCCAAGATTAATGTGGCAAAAATAAAACGCCCCACAGGCTGCTTATTTTGATGCTTACTACAGAACATAAAAGTGAAGAATTAGCATGGAATGAATAATTTACTTAGTGCTTTACTGTTGTTTTAAACAAATGACTTCCATGGAAGCAATGTGTATTCAAGCAATAAATCACTGTTTAGCACTCTGTCGTGAGGAAAAGATACCACTTGGCAGAATTATTGAATGGCAGTGCCTGGCGGGGAGGCAGGCACAATAAAGGTAACGGTGATGTCCTTGCACTTGGGGATTTCGAAGGACGCTGGGTCTGAATAAGATTCAGGAATGAGACCCTTCCCTTTAGTCACAAGGTTTAAATGAGCACCTACTTCTGCTAATGCATCTGATATTACGACTAGCAGGGCATAACTTATTATTACCTCAGGGCTATACATATAATTATATGTATGACATTATACATACAATGTCATATACGTAAGATAGTGGTCATGATCCAGGAGTCCTGGGATCGAGTCCCACATCGGGCTCCCAGCTCAGCGGGGAGCCTGCTTCTCCCTCTGACCTTCTCCCCTCTCATGCTGTTTCTCTCTCTCTCTCTCAAATAAATAAATAAAATCTTTAAAAAAAAAAAAAGATAGTGGTGCATACAAAATGCTATGAGGATTTGCCTAGTAGGGGGATGGGAGTCTGAAACAAGATTTCACCAAGGGGGTAATATTGTATCCAAAGCTTGGTCTAGCTAAGGGGGCTAAAAAAGTGAAAATCATACATTGCAAGGGCGCCTGGGTGGCTCAGTTGGTTAAGCGACTGCCTTCGGCTCAGGTCATGATCCTGGAGTCCCGGGATCGAGTCCCGCATCGGGCTCCCTGCTCGGCAGGGAGTCTGCTTCTCCCTCTGACCCTCCCCTGTCTCATGCTCTCTCTCTCTCTCATTCTCTCTCTCAAATAAATAAATAAAATCTTAAGTGTGTGGGGCCAGAGGAATGCGCAGGCGTGAAATGCACATGATATGCACATGATATCTGGGTGGAGAGGGTGTGTTTTGAGATGGTACAACTCGTTGAGGGTGGAGAAGGAAATGAGAGAAGGGAGGCAGGAGAAGAGGCTTGAAGGGGGATCAGCCGGGTGCAGGGAGATCTTCATGGACCCTGTGCAGACACTGTGCCTCTTAGATACTTTGGCCTGAGAGACCACAATCCAAAACCAGCGTCAGTCTGCAAGGCAAGGCTATAAATGCTGTTCTTTACCCGTCTTGCTAATTAATTACCACATTTATCTACATTGGAACCACAGCAAGGGAAACTGGTTCAGGCCAAAAGAATGACCCTGGTTCTCTCCTTACAGTCAAATCAGAAAGTGGAATGTTCTATTGTCCCAGCTTTATGAAGTTCTCCGAATGAAATAATAATCCTAGTTTTTGTTGGGGAGAGAAACAAAGCAGTCCCCCAGGAGCTAAACCATCTCAGATTACAAATTTTAAAACGGCTTTTTTTTTTTTTTTTAAACCAATGTCACAAACATAACCTGAGGTCGGACACTTAAAGCTGAGATCCCCGCAGCCTTCCATTACTTCTGGCAACTTGTGACAATTAGTACAGGCTGGTAATTCCTGTCACTTACAGTGCAGAAGGCTGACGGCTTGATGTTCACACATCTGGAGGAAAAGCAAAGAGCAAAACCCTTCCATTCTATCAACTGCATCAAAGGTTTCCGCGGCGAAAACCTTCATCTCATTTCCCTCCAGCTTCAATAGTAATAATTAACAGCATGTCACCCCCAAGGAGTTTAGAAAACTCCTACTCCCCAGCCCTACTTTAAGTGGTTTAAGAAAGAATAAATTCTCGGCCTCTTATTTTATAAGATAGTCTCAACTTTGCCAAAAATTTGCTGAAAGCTGAAAACAACACTTCTGGCCACTGGAGTGAAGGTGACAAGGCACTGAGAAATGTCACGAATTTGACGCTTCTCATCACCTTAATGATATTTCCTTTTTTTTTTCTTTTTTTAACTATCTCGGTATCAGCATTTTATCAAGCTCAGACAAAACTCAAAATGTTGTTGGCTACCAGCCAATCAGAAATGCTTCCCCCTCAGGAAGAAACTAATCAATGAACAACTCTCTACTGAATGTTCACTATGTTCACAGCAGAACCGGTAGACCCTATGGGAGACAAAAGGATAGAAAATGTAATTTCTGCCACCTAGGTATTTACGATCTAGGCAGAATCTGATTATCACTCTGTTGTTCAGAAACACTCAAGGTTCCCTTGCCTCAAGAGGACTAAATTAATTCCCTCTTCTTCCACAGAACATCGAAAGTCCATTCCATACAGCACCGATCCTCTTTCTATTTTGTATTGGTTGCTGCTTCTCCTTGTAATCCTGCCTTCATGACCATCCTGCTATTCTTTGATCCACCATGAATTTTCAGGCTTCTAGGGCTTTCTTGATTTCCAGTACCCAGTTCAAACACCATGTCCTCCATGAAGCCATCCCAGCCTCTCTGAGCAGAGTGTGTGGCTCCATCTTGCCTCTTTAGTGTAGTGTGTTTCAACTATGGCCTACACACACCACTTTCATTTCTTGTTTACCTGTCTCTTCCATTAGGTTATCATCTAGTTAATTTCTTGTGCTTGGGATGCCTGGGTGGCTCAGTTGGTTAAGCATCTGCCTTTGGCTCAGATCATGATCTCGGGGTCCTCGGATCAAGCCTCACTTTGGGCTCCCTGCTCAGTGCTTCTCCCTCTCCCTCTGCCTCTCCCTCCCTCCCTGCCCACTACTCACCCCCCACCCCCAGCTCCTGCTCTCTCTCGCTATCTCTCTCTCTCAAATAAATAAAATCTTAAAAAAAATAATTTTAATGACAAATATAATTTCTTGTGCTAAGATGGAATATGACATAAAAAAACAGTATATATGGTCAGTGAATAATTACACAATATACAGACATGTATGCTTAAAAATGTGAGTCAGTTTGGAAGGAATGAAATTGATTTATATGTTGCGAGCTTACTGCCATCCTTGATACACAGTAGATAGATGCTCAATAAAAATTAGTGTGGTTAGAATCAAATGCCCATTGAATATCATAGTTTGAAGAATGATGGAGTATAAATTATACTGCTGGCAGCACATTCTCAAAAGTTCAGACTTAGGGTGAGCATGGTATATTTGTGGTTCATCATTTAACCAAACCTGACCAGAGATTACAATTATGTTTGAAAAATATGGCTTGTAAAGATAAACTGAGGTAATTTTTGGATGGTCTCTAATGCCAGGATGAGAAATCTCTAGAACTTGTTGTGTGTATCTATGTGGTAAAATATGAAGAGGAATTTAAGACTTTTGAGCACAGAGGAGACACACATAATACTAAAGATACAAAGCTATGTATTTTAAATCTGACACCTATGTAAGAAATAGATTAGCGGTTTACCATCAAACTTTTTCTTAAAGAATAAGAGAGTAAATAATTTAGGCTTGTGAACCACAAAATGTTTGTCACAACTACTCATTTCCACAGTTGTGTCATGAAACCAGCCATAGAAAATATGTCCACAAATGGGTGTGGCTGTGTTCCAAAACCCTTTATTTACAAAACCAGGTGATGGCCAAATCTGGCCCTCAGACTGTAGTTTGCCAACCCCTGGATTAGAGCAATAAGTGGCCGAAAGTTAAGGAGACATTTAAAAGTCTATTTCAATGCAATGGTGCTAAATTCTGGAGGCTGGTCCCAGGGTGTTGGAGTCGAAATGGAAAGAAGAGAACAAAAGAAAGAGAGATTATGGTGGGTTGGGGAGATGAGGCGACTAACTGATGATGTAGGGGAAAATGAGAAAGCATCTAAGGTAGTAACTCTTTGAGGTTTTGAAAAAAGAGGACTCTGGGTGCCTGGGTGGGTCAGTTGGTTAAGTGACTGCCTTTGGCTCAGGTCATGATCCCAGAGTCCCGAGATCAAGTCTTGCATCAGGCTCCCTGCTCGGCAGGGAGTCTGCTTTTCCCTCTGGCCCTCTCCCCTCTTGAGCTTTCTCTTTCTCTCAAATACATAAATAAATAAATAAATAAAATCTTAAAAAAGAGGACTAGAAGACTAGAGGCATCTTTGACAGGACAGGGTCTTCTGTGTTAAGCATCTGAGAAAAATTCTAAAAAGTTTGGAAGAAAGCAATTTGAAAAGATGCATATATGAGAACTAGAAACTTGAGATAATCAAAGAATTCTACAGAATTTTGGTGCTGGGGGTACCTAGAGATTACTAAAATTATCAAATTAGTCCAAATTTGCCATTTTATAATGTAGCAGGGTGGGTAGCATTTAAATAATAGATCATTAAGCAGAGGACACACCACAGCTGCCCCAAATCATGCTTTCGTCCTACACAATACTGGTCCTCAGCAAGTTTGAAAAACAAAGTGGATCAAGTTGCCAGCACTCAAAATTCAGGAATTTATATACTGAACTGGAATTCTTACTTCTCTTGAAAAAAAAAATCAGAAAACTCGAGCAATACTAGGTTCCTATCCCCACACAGCATCATTAGCCAGCAGGATACAGCAGTTGTTCTCCATAACTGAGTTCTTTCCCCGGAGCAAATGCAATGCTATTAATCACAGACACCACCCGTGAAACTAGTGAGTCCTGAGTTCAACGTCTGGGCTCTGGAGGCATACTGCCGGGCTGGTGTTCCGACTCAGCCTCCTTCTAATGGGAGGTAACCTAACTTTCATAAGCTCCAGTTTCTCCATCAGGGGAGTGTGGGAAAATTTCAGCCCCTTAGAGGCTCTCAGAGAGTTATTAGGAGGCTTAACTGGAGGACTGTATGTAAAGTACTGGCACAGAGCAGCCCCTTAAATGCTAGATACTGTATTTATTATCATGAAGGGAAACTGAAGCCCAGGGAGGTCACATGAGTTGCCGAAGTCCACACTCAGTTTGTGACAGAACCAGTAACAAAACTCATTTCTCATGACTTCAGGGCTATTTCCAATACTCTGAGGGTACTCTACCACAAATGCAATTGGGATGTTTGGAAAACCTAACAAAGGTAAGCCCTGAATCAAGAAGAAAAAGTAAAAGGAACAAGTCAGATATGATTATGGGCCAGTATGATGAAGCATTTTCATGGGTAACATCCAACACATGCAGTATACTGGAACAAACAGACGATACTTGTGTGTCTCTAACTGACTTTTTTTTTTTTTTTGCCAAAGCTACATAAAGGGATTCTAAACATTTATGCTATCATTTGTGGCAGAGTAAAAATCAGCCTACATCTCAAATCAAAGTCTGGTGACTTTTAGCTGCATTCTATCCTGAAGAACAACTGTGGGTAGAAAGACTGGCAAAAATACCCTGAAGCTACTTTGTCCTGCTTATGAATTCTAAGTCCCTGTCTGTTTCAAAAGCGGAGGAGAGAAAGTGCTAAGTCAACCAACTTCGGCTAATTAGTTCTTTTTATTTGGTGACTGTAAATCAATGACAAGCAAACTTCTAATACTTTCACCCTGGCTGAGAAGTTTGCTGCCACTCACCATCCATCACTTCTGCCTGTAAGTGGCCTTGCTGAGCTCTTTCTAAATAGCATCCAGTTCTCTGGTTATATGCCTGCCCTCTTTTCTGCAGCCCATAAGAAAATATGCTGGTGGTAGCTGTTTGAAATAAGCCGAAGGCTTTGTGAGACCATTTGTAATGCAAAGGTCATATTTTCTAAGCTGTTTATAGATTGCAATTTGTAAGGTTATAATGTCACATGCTGTCAATAATTCAAGGTGGAGAATTACAACTGTTAATAGGTCATCAATTCTTCGTTCTTCTCTTTCAATGTTCATTCTCTTGAGAGATATAATTTGTTTCATGGAAACATGATTCCTTGAACTTTGAACTAAAGGTTTCATTTGTTTATGAGAAAGAAAAAAAAATAGGTACACAGTAAAAGTTTCAAGGGATTTGAACCAATCAAAAGATCACAGTACGGAGAGGAGATTCATAAAGTCTATTTTCCAGGAACCCAGTGATCCAGAAGATGTCTTTACGTTGTCAGTATATGAGAGGCTTAACATTGTCCTTCCCCCCAAATCAAAAAATAAAATAGGAGGTAAATGTTGCCGAAATCCACCCAATACTAGAAGCTAAAGGAGTTTCAACCTGTGTGCAAGAATGCATTTGCTTATAACTATGGGCTGCCAGGAGTCTGTCCAAATGCTTCATCGGGGAGAATAATTACATCTGAATTCTAGGGGCACCTCTGTGGCTCAGTCGATTAAGCATCTGCCTTCGGCTCTGGTCATGATCTCAGGGTCCTGGGATGGTCTCACGTCAAGCTCCCTACTTGGTGGAAAATCTGTTTCTCCCTCTCCCTCTGCCCCTCCCCCAGGCTCATGCTCTCTCTCTCTCTCTAATAAATAAATAAAATCTTTTTAAAAAATCAGAATTCTAGTGAGATCGTCAGTTCTGAGCTTGTTGCACCTGTTTTTTTGGGGGGAGGGTATAAATTTCTTTGAATATCTGATAAAAGCTATGGACTTTAGATACACCACTTCCAATGAACAATAGCTATAAACAAAATTCTGGGGCAACTTTCTGAAGCTAATTTACTTAACTCTGGGTAAAGAACATCATCAGTTATAGAGATGCAGATGATCTTTCTCATACAACCTACGTGCTTTCAAAACAGAGGATAGAGGAAGACCGATGTAATCACCTCTCCAGGGCACTTACAACCTCAGAGGATTCAAAAGAATAATTGATTTTTCATCTTTGAGAATTCTATCCCTGTCTCTAACTTTAGACTGAGGCATTCAGAAAAATAACCAGTTATCCAAAGAGAAAACAGGTAGAACAGGGCTCCTCATTACAGGGCAAAGGGGCATTTAGCAGCCTGTTTGTTTTGTTGTCTGTTGGTTTTTCCTGTCATCTCCTTCTCTATAAATGCATTCCCAATTGCTCAATTCTCTTATGTCCATTAGGGTACGAAACTCTCGTGGATATCCTGTGAGAAGCTCAGAAAATGTTATAAGTACCAAATATTCACTGAGGGTTACTGAGTTTCTGACCCCAAGACCCAACCAAGCCTATTGGCTTTCATCATGTTTCTAGACTTCCAAATCCTAAGTCAGCAAGATACATTAGCCAAAGCACGGTAATTATTTCCCTAAGGACTTTGGCCCCTGTAGATGGTCAGGCATAATTAAAAGAGATAGAACATAGACTTAGATTAGATTGTGTGTAAGAGGCTAAATTGGATTCCTTAACCACAAGAAAGGCCGTTATTGAAATCTGATCAAGGAAAATGCAATCTTTAGATTCAACCACAACTTAATGCCTAAGATTCTCACTGTGTTGACTTATAAGAATAACATTAATATATATATATATATTAACACTAGGGGGAATATATATATGTATATAACTAGAGCTAAATAACTATTGATATAAAGGAATTGCTAACAAAATTGTGCTTCTGTCTTCTAAGCTAAGGATCATGCTTTTTCAACATACTGTATATTCATTAGCCAAGACAGCTAGGCTTGAAATTTTACAGTATGTTAGTCCATGGAATGTGGAAATGTAAACAGAGAACTGTGCCTGGTTTCAAGGATGAGAAAACTAATTTAGATTTTAAGGGGTTTGGGGGGAACTTTTCTTTCATTAAACTATTACCATTTCAGAAATCTATCTGAACTCACAGTTAAGAAAAATATCTTTTCAAGGCACTTGGTTGTTTAAGACAGGCTTTCTATTGTCTTATGTTTCTTATGGGTATAATTTTGCTCCCAGTCCCTTAAAGAGATCAGTGTCATGGGTAAAAGATATAAACATGACAATCAAATATTCTAGAAAAGACAAAGTTCTGCCTTGCTGGTTATAGCTTACCAGAACTGCATTTTAATGTTATTGGAATGTTATCAGAGTTTCCCTAAAATTTACCCATTAATATGTTGATCCCCCCCAGTGTTAATTTTTTTAATGATATAAAATAACCAAATAAAGAACATTGGATTATTCTCGAAGGCTATCTATGGAAAGTTCTTTGGTATCAGAGGCCTTATTATATTTATCTGATAAGACAAGTGCCTAGCTTCCTGGCACAGGATGGTAACCGTTGGTCAAATGAATGAAATACCAAAGACACTACTAAAAAAGAACATTTAAACTTGTGCTGTCTTTTAAATATTCATTTTAACAATATACAGTATATTGCCTAACTCAGAATGATCATATATACAGTTGCATTCCAATATTATTTTCTTATATAATCTATCCTTATAGGCAATGGACAGAATTCTGAAAATCAGAGACAGTGTTTTTTTCTCTTTCCTTAGTCAATGGGGGCCCTGCCAAAAACAGCCCTGCTTTTGTTCTGTCACGTAAGAAGTGAATGTGGTCAGCCATTCAAGTAAAAAGTGCTATGGTGAGCGCTGTGAATTGTGTAAGACTGATGAATCACAGACCTGTACCTCTGAAACAAATAACACATTATATGTTAAGAAAAGAAAAAAATAAAAAAAAGAAGATAGCAGGAAGGGAAAAATGAAGGGGGAGAAATCGGAGGGGGAGACGAACCGTGAGAGACTATGGACTCTGAAAAACAAACTGAGGGTTCTAGAGGGGAGGAGGGTAGGGGGATGGGTTAGTCTGGTGATGGGTATTAAAGAGGGCACGTACTACATGGAGCACTGGGTGTTATACGCAAACAATGAATCATGGAACACTACATCAAAAACTAATGATGTAATATATGGTGATTAACATAACGTAATAAAATAAAATTTTTTAAAAAAGTGCTTCCTGCTTCCCATGGATTTACTGCCTTTTTGTCACTACTAGAGTTCCATAAGCAACACTGCCCATCGTCTTTGAAACCATATTAGTAGCCATTCTTATGACTAGTAAAAACTGGTAAACATTTATTTAAGTTCATACAGTGCACTGCCATCTCTGTCTTTGACTTTACCACAACTTCCTGATGGAATAACTCTACAAAACAGCAGCAACAGAACGACAGAAGCCTAAGTCACCGAGGCAGCAGCAATCATGAGGAATATTCCAATAGGGGAACCAATGGCAAAATTCTTGTTACCTCTAAGTTTTCCAAGGCCCTAATGACAACTTGTAAAGGTCACATCTAACTTTATGTTCATACGTAGGGTGATAATTATTAAGAAAGATGACAATTTGTTAAAGGCCAGTTGTTAAGAAATTTTAAATGCAAGAGCTAATGACTTTTGCCAATGTCTGGATTAATGGAAATTACCAGTGCATTTTATGTTACAGAGGAACTGGAGTGGAATAAGGGACCACATATTTAAACAGGATGATGCATTTTGTAAAGATTTACTTATTTATTTTAGAGACAGAGAAAGAGAGAGAGAGAGAAAGAGAGCACTCAGGGGGAAGGGCAGAGGAAGAGGAGGCAGAGAAGCTGACTTCTGGCTGGGTGCAGACCAGAGGACTAGTGAGATCACAACCTGAGCGGAAACCAAGAGCTGGACATTTATACACTGAGCCACCCAGGCACACAAGGATGATACATTTTAATCAATTATAAAAGAGAATTTTAAAAGTCCCACTGAAACATTATTTCCAAAATCAAAATGTGAGGTTTTAAGAGGATGGAATGATAATTTATAGCTGAGAGTGTTATCTTTTTAATTAATTTAGAAATATTTCCAATGGCACAAGCTTATTTACTGACATGTAAACTGCCTCACCAATGTCTCAAGTTATTTGTCCTTCCTTGCAAAGCTTTAGGCATAGCTAAATCAATTTAACTTTACAGAAATGACAGAGTGATCACCATTCTTAATCATAAGAATTAATGTTCTTGCCATCATTCATGTGGTACTAGAAGACATGGAAGTGAATTTTATCTTTATAGGCACATTCTTAAAAACTTACTTCAGAGATGCTTTCAATCCTGAACCCTCACGGACACATGAAGACAATGAAAACATTAGCAAATGTGAACTACCTTCTCATTAAGTTGCTCATGGATGAGCTAATTTTCAGACTTCTGTTTTCCATGCATGTCTTCCAAAGACTTGTAAGTGGAGACATGTCTTCTAAGTGGAAACATTATGTGAAATATTTTAAAAATCAAGTTGAAATTACCAGAGGTCTTTGATTTAGAATTAGAAAGTAGATTTTCCCCTCTCATAATAGATACCTTTATGTATATCCCATAGAATAGCCAGAATCATGTATACTCAAAGGCACTCTAAATGCCTGGGAAGAAGAAAGAAAAGAAGCAAGCATTTACAGAGCACCTCTCACAGGGCCTTATGTTAAGTCTGTGCATCTCCTATTATCTCATTCAAGCTTCACACAGCCTTTTGGGGTTTCTATGGTTACTGACAATCTTACAGACGAAATGTGACACAGGGTGCCCCTTTCTCCAAAGGTTCAGTCATTGAGCATCAGAGCCAAAATTCAAATTCTGGTCTATTTGTTCACAGTTGGCATGTTCCGTTCACATCCTTGTATTCTACTGGTAATCATAATGTAACAATTAAAAGTTTCCTAAGAATTGGCTCCATATTAGATGGCAGTCTTGTCTAAAATGAATTTTGAAACACAAATGATGTTTTTTCAGCAGCTTGACTATGATGTGGCTAACTGCGGTTTCCTTTGTATCTATCATACTTCGGGTTTGCTGTGCTTCATAGATATTTAAATGTTTTAATCAAATTTGGAGATTTTTTAGCATATATATAACATACATATATAAATAACTTGTTTTTTCTCACAGGTCACTAAAGCTCTATTTTTAAAAAATATTTTAGCGGGGAGTTTTGTTTTCCATTATTCTTTAGGTTAGGTAATTTCTAGTGACCTATCTTCAAGTTTATTAATCTTTTCCTTACACTCTGTCCAATCTCCTCATCTAATACGTGTTTTCATTTTATATACTTTTTCCCCCCAATCTGGTTCTTTTTTTTTTTTTTTTGATAGTTGCCATTTTTCTTCTGAGGCCTCCATCTATTCTCTCAGTATGATCACCTTTTAAGTCCTTGAACATATTTATAAAAGCTACTTTAAAGTCTTTGTTGTCAATTCTAACAATTAGGACATCTTCAAGTGGGTTTCTCTGGACAACTTTTTCCCTTGACCTTAAGTGACATTTTCCACTTTTGTATGACTAGTAACTTTTTACTGTTCATTGAACATCTCGGATACTGGATGCTTTGTTGCAAGGAATTAGACTTTGTTACCTTCTTATGAAGATTTTTTTTCCTCCAAATAGGCTATTAAAAAATTACTAACCAATTACCTGGAGCTTGTGGAAGCTTATCTTTATACTTTATCAGCACGAGACAGTATAAGTTTTCACTTAGGCTTCTGGAAAACTCCTTAGCTTTCCTATATACTCTTTATCCCTAAGGTGTATTCCTTCTGTGTTTGAATGGAAGGCTCAAGGTATTTCTCTCTTGGTTGGGCAAAGTTCAAACTATAAACTGTTTCCCTTTCAGTAAGCAGCAGCTGACACCCTGTTTTAGCCCTTTTCATCCTAAAACTGTTTCATCTGCTGGCGCCTTACTATTCAGGAATCAGCTAGTATTTGAGAGGTGCTGAGGCTCCCACCTCTGTGGCTTCTTCCTTTTAGAGGCATCGTCACAGCCTCTTTGGATGTCGCACACCCCACCCACTGACACCCTGAATACAGCAGCCCTCCCTGGGGTCCACTCGCCCTGTGCCACATGAATAGGGCTACGTTCTCAGGGAAAACTCAGGTCTCACCCAGTTTGGTTCCTTTCTTTCATGAGCTAAATCGCCTTCAGTCTGCCTGTTGTTGATTGCTCTCCAGTGTTTCCGGTAGTTTCTGTGTGTTTGTTTTCAGGAGTTTATAATGATTTGCTGCAGAAGAGCTAGTCCACTGTGAACTACTCCTCTAACACCCTAGGGCTCCTTCTCAAAAACAAACAAACAAAAAACCTCCCAAACTCTGTCTTTTACAAGTGCTGTTTCCTTTTTTAACTCAATTTCAAATAACGTTTGGAAGACGACAACAACGATTGCAAAATCAGTTGTTTGTTTATGTTCTAGAATGTTCTTCATCTTTTCTGCTTGTGTTCAAGGTGGATTCCAGGGCCACCTTTAACAAAAAAAATGACAGAAACAAAAACAGACTAAATGGTCAGAGCAAGGACGTTTCAGTCAGCCTCCTCCTCCTCTCCTCTTCCTGGATTAGAGAAGAATATGGGAAGCTATCAATCTGCCATTTCTTTCCATGCTCGGTGAAGTTCCTATATCGTGTCAAATTAAGTCATCACAGGAAGCAATGGGAAGAGCAGAAGCGGACCTCTATCTCACGTATCAACTTGGAAAAGCACATTTATTCCACAAAATGTGAGTCACCACCATACCCACGTTGACGTGGGGCAAAGGGATCAATCTACCTACTCCCAAGATCTAAAGTAGGGGTGGGTTTAAAGTTATTGTTTGTTCAGAGAGGTACCAGAGGAAGAGCAGCATCCATATCTCAGCTGACAAGAAAGGCAGTGGTTGAAAAATATATGATCTCTGCTTACCACTGGTTAAGGGAAGACTACCTAGCCCTAACATAAAGCTAGAGGGTTGATAATTATGCCAACCCCTCAGCTCAGCTTCTGTGTATTTAAGAAAATCTGTCTACTTCTGGAGAGAAACTCATTTCTAGGGAGCCACTGGGTTAAAAAGTGGGTAAATCATTTTAATTTTTTTTTTAAAGAATCCTTTGCAAGAGGGCATCCTTTTAAGTGTAAAGTAGGACAGCTCCTGGGAAGCTTTCGACTGCTTTTCCAGAATTATACAGTCACGTGATGCCTAGGTATCAGTAGAGCAGGAAAAATGCATTAATATTTAACACTCATATAGCAGTATAAATGCTTGCAATGCTCCACAATAAATAAAATCAGGTCTCAAAATTTGCCTTTTTAACACAATTGTAACATAGAAATATCTTCAGAGTTTGTAATAACCTCCCAGGGGAAACAGCCAGAAGTCCCATCACATAAAACTATAGTATCCTGAGCAAAGTGGAGGAGACTTTTCTATAAAACACAATCTTGTACTGATGAGACAAGGATCAAATGTCCCTAGGAGGGGCTTTTTTTTTTTTCCCCTCTAATTTAAATGATGTTAGAATATTGCAAGTGCATTCCCTAAAACTCCCCTTCAGGCTGCCTTTCTCCCTTGGCAGTACCCTCATTCTGTCAAGTTCACTAATAGTAAGCAATAACCTTGATGTATGGAGAGTTAACTCTCTCTCACTTCTTTTCTCTACTACCCATATTCAAGCCTCCTCTCTTCTGTCTCCACTCAGCAGGACATCGCTGACACTTTAAAGCTCAACCACAATGCAGTTTCCCTAGTAGAGCCCCTCCCCATTATCCACCATGGAGATCCTCTCTGTCTTATGGCAGAGGACTTTTCAAGTTGAACAACTGGTTCTGGGTATGCCTTCATTGACATAATCCATTCTAAGTCAGAGCTTCTCTTTATGTGCACATCCTTCCCTAATTCAGCTTCATCTAAGTTGCTCTTAATATTAAGGGTCATTTATTGAATAGGAACAAAAAGGGTCACCTTGTAAAAAATTCTCTTGTGATGAAGACACTTCTGAAATAGCACACAGCTTCCTTTTTAAGATCACCAGCTCAGGGCTGGATGGCTCAGTTGGTTAAGCAGCTGCCTTAGGCTCGGGTCATGGTCCCGGGGTCCTGGGATTGAGTCCTGCATCGGGCTCCCTGCTCAGTGGGGAGCCTGCTTCTCCCTCTCCCTTTGCCTGCCTCTCTGCCTACTTGTGCTCTCTCTATCTCTGTCAAATAAATAAATAAAATCTTAAAAAAAAAAAAGATCACCTGCTCAGAAGCAAGTAGTTGGGAGGAGATAGTCTCCTTAGGTCCCTTCAAACCTAACACATCTTATCCAGTCAAGGCCCAACTGAAGCAAGCATTCATCCTACTCTGAAAACTGAAATCCTTTTCGCAGCTTTGGGAGTCTACTACATGTTTCAAATTGCTCTTTCCTCAGAATGAATGCTACGACCAGTGTCATAGTGTATGGTACCACAAACCAAAGGGCAAATGGAGACCAAATAGTTGCAATTAAGAAGAACAGGATTTAAAGAGATCGGAGAGAACCTAAGTCTTTATTTGCCACTTTCCATTTCTACCTATATCCTATTCATTTTTTGTGCACACATACAGTTAATGCAATAGGTCTATTTTTAAAAGTGTGAGTAAACTGATTCCTTAAAAAAAAAAGACAAAACCAATTAAAAACACAAAAATTATAATTTTATCAAGAGTTTATAATTTAAAGAGATTTATGTACTCCTCTTTTAATCAGGGCAAATGACCCTTCTGCAAAATGAACAATGACCTTCTAATTTGTGCTTTTCATAGTTACAATTGTTGACAAAACAAGTTTGCTTAAAGAGAGTCTTATCCATGGCCAATGATTACTGGAGCTCCGTTACTCTGTTGAAAAGAAGGCTGTCACTTTTTCACCTGTTCAGTATTCCATGAGCCGAACTAATGTGACTTATATTTAGCCATTTGTCAAATACCAGGTACAGCACAGAACTTTATGTTCCACTGCCTCTGACTTACGTTTTATATGTGACATGCAAGGCCCTTGGGATACAAGAGAGCTTTCCACCCAAACCAATGCCTACTCAGCATGTGTTCTAGAAGTAAGAGTGTTATTGCAGCTTTCTCGTTTCCTGGGCACAGGACTCAAATGGCTCAATAATTCTCCCCACAGTGATGTGTCTGACAAGCCGGTGGGGAGACGGCACCCTCATTCTGTCCTTTCTACTCCCCAGGTAGGTAAAATCAAACCTGAAACAATGAGAACACGTTTAGCTGGACTTAACAGGTGAGCTAGGCTGAAATGTTTGAAAGGGCATAGATCTTAATTGTAGTGGGCAATTCTAACTTGAAAATTGATTTTCTCAGAACAGATCTCTGTATGAGTCCTCAACGTGTGCCTGCCAGTTTTACCGACAAAAGTACTGACGCCTTTTGGGAACAGAGTCAACAGAATCAAGGAAAGGTGAATCCATGATTTTCAGCCTCGAACATCACTAATAATTATCTGTCTTTGATTAAAAAATCATTACCCCAGGAGCAGAGCTAGATTTTAAATCCCAGGCAGGCTACATAAAATACTAGAAGGGGAAAGGGGGAATACACAGGGAGAAAGAGAATGGAAGAAGGAGAGAGAACAAGAGAGAGACGAGAAGAAAAAAGCATGAAACTGAGGTTGTATAAAGTCATTTTTGCGTTTTCCATTTGTAACTTCATTTTAAAAGTATGCAAACGTCTCATTAATTTCTACATTTAGAATCTGATTCTGATGGTAAGAGTAAATTAGTCTTTTGGGTCTTTTTATCTCCACTTCTACCAGTGACAGATCTGAAAGAGATGAAATATTTTATGCAATTAAATATCGTATGTTATAATGTGACTCAGTGTGAATACTGTCTCAAGAACTTAGTGTGAAGAAAGGTACAGGGAACAAAAAGGTGAAGACTGAGCAATCAACACAGGATCACAATAGCTAGGCTGTTGGATGCTTGCTTGTAATTTGCTTCTCGGTACATCTCTCAAGAACCACAGTCTGCATGCTCTTCAAAAGCACAGGCATTGACAAAGGAGCCCCTGCTTCTGTACAGGCTTCCCCAGCATTCACGGTGCTCAGACTTCCTCTCCTCGTCATGATAATGAGGAGCTGGAGTGGCCTTCTGTATAGGCTCAAACCAGGAAAAGAGAGGCTGATTCTGGACTCACTAGCAACAGTTTATAATAGAGTGAAAAGTATCATAAATTTACCAGTTTTTCCAAGATGGGAAAACTATACAGTGGTTTCTAATGACGTGTATCGCAGACTCACGGCTTTCTATCAGGTCAAGATGCTACTTCCTGGGCCAAGGTTCTAAGCATTTGTTCAGTTCCCCTGTCGGACTGACAACTCTTCCCATGCATGGGCGCCAACAGCAGACTGCTCACTTGCTTTGGTTTGGGTCGCCAACTTCACATGAAGCTCCACTGGTATTTTTGATTACTATAACCCTCAAAGTATCTATCTTACTAGTTTTATCATGTCCATTTCACAGATGAGAACATTGAGGCTCAAAGAAATAAAAGATCCGTCAATGACATAAGGGAAATGATGAAGGTGAAACTTTGAATTCGAATGTTTGACTTTTAGAGAAGTGTACAGATTTCCCTTATTCTTTTTTTTAAAGATTTTATCTATCATTTTTGAGAGAGAGATAGAGAGCGCACAAGTGGGAGGAGTGGCAGAGAGAGAGGGAGAAGCAGGCTCCCCGCTGAGCAGGGAGCCAAACTCAGGACTTGATCCCAGGACCCCAGGACCATGACCTAAGCCTAAGGCAGATGCTTAACCAACTGAGCCACCTGAGCACCCCAAGATTTCCCTTTTAAAACAAATAATTTTTGAAAGCTAAAAACTAGATAATATTTTTGTTCATTCTGTAGCAAATATAAGTGTCAGTCTGGCATGGTATCCTCCCCCAGCATTCACAGTTGAAACTATCAGCACTTTATTTGAATGTGCTATCTATGAGGGGAAAAATGCTCTTTTCGAAGTTAATCAACCAAGTAAATTTTATTCATCCAAGGATGTGATATGAAGAAGGGGAAATAAGATGTATAGAAGGGGAAATTAGAGGGTGCCTGGGTGGCTCAGTCAGTTAAGCGACTGCTTTCGGCTCAGGTCATGATCCTGGAGTCCCGGGATTGAGTCCCGCATCGGGCTCCCCGCTCAGCGGAGAGTCTGCTTCTCCCTCCAACCCTCCCCCCCTCGCATGTGCTCTCTCTCTCTCTCTCTCTCATTCTTGCTCTCTCAAATAAATAAATAAAAATCTTTAAAAAAAAAGGGGAAATTAGAAACAAATATATTCTTAATTTATGATACTGATAAGAAAAAATAAACCTACTTTGCTATTAATATAGGCCTTTTAAAACTCTAATTAAGGGCGCCTGGGTGGCTCAGTTGGTTAAGCGACTACCTTCGGCTCAGGTCATGACCCTGGAGTCCCGGGATCGAGTCCCGCATCGGGCTCCCTGCTCAGCAGGGAGTCTGCTTCTCCCTCTAACCCTCTTCCCTCTCGTGCTCTCTATCTCTCATTCTCCCTCTCTCAAATAAATAAATAAAATCTTAAAAAAAATAAAAAAATAAAACTCTAATTAAATCTAATCCCAAGGAGTTTCAGAGAACCTGCATAATACCGAATTCTTCTACCTACAGAATTGATTTTTTTTTTTGAGGTCAACCCTTTATGGAAAATGACCACAGCATGACAACAATCCTTAGGAAATATGCTGAATGTCTTAAAAAATAGAACTGAGAAAAACAATATAATCAGGTATCCATTTCTCTACCAGTATGATACTCTTCACTATGTAATTCCATTCTAAGTAATCAGGGAATTAAAAAAATAGGATTATATCATATAAAGAGCAAATAAAGATCACAGAGATACAGTTATAGCAATTGACCCTATTTAAGCCAACAGATAAACTCTGGGAAAAGATTCTGAAACCATTTTTTAATGAAAATGCTATCAATTTAAATGGTGATTTTGATTTTAGCAGCTGATTAAAACTATCTTGGACAGAAGTATATGCCACTGAGCTGTTTTTGCCCTGAAGTAAAGGTAATAGTTCAGATTCAATTTAAATTTTGCTGGTGAACGTGCTATTTAGCATTATTTGAATGTGAAAATACTAGTGAAGTCTGAACAACTCAGGATAAAATATTCTGAAATGGTGACGAATATTTCTGAGGAGAAGGATGGTATGAAGAGGCCATAACTTACTGATAGCAATCGGGCTAAGGGTCGACAAATACCCCAGAGAGGCGGGTACCAAAATGTGTTTTGCCTCCTCTCCATCCCTTGAGCACAAAAAGCAAAGTAAACCTACCACTCCATTTCATAAAAACGAAATGGAAACCTTGTCAACAGAAGGACTATTAGTAATACCTGAAAGGAGGGATAAAATACATGTGGGATGGGTGATATTAGGGGTTAAGAAGTGAGAACAGAATTACAGAGACTAGAAGAGCAGTGTTAGGAATGAATTAGGAATCTGAATTGGCACTGAATCTTGTAGTTACACATCTGTTGGTGGTGGAGGTTGGGCCGGGGGGGGGGGTCAGGAAAATGAATGGGATCCGTTCAACAAGTTATAGGTTTTCTGTTACACTCTGGCAAGGATTACCACAGAGGAGGCTACCATCAGGTGATCCTCTAAGTTGGAAAGGTGTGGGGGGTGGGGGAAGGCTGTGCAGGCATGAAGTGTAGCCCTTGCTTTGCCAGGTGAAATATGTTACTAAAAGTTACCTGAAGTGTTGCTTTTCTGGAGCATTAGGTTGTTCTTTTCTTCCTAAATTAGGACTACATGGGCACGGACACTGTCCCCAAAACACCGGTCATGGCAGACATAATACTTATAGCAACCCTGGTAACAGCAGCAGCAACAGTGGTAACATGGTGCTCAGAGATCACTTTCCAAAAACGGCAACATCGTTATTCTCATACAGACAGGAAAAGAACATGGCTTAAAGACTTCTTTTACTTATCACAAAGGAACCTGCAAGATGTTATAACCCGTCAAAGTCAAGTCCAAAAAAGCACCAATGTATATAGATTACAAGAACGTTGAAATGAATGTGCAAACGCAGGCAAAACCCCCTTTGCAGGGCTGGGGTGTCAATGGACCTCCCCAGGTCAGGACAGAATTTGCTTGTCTATCGACAAAAATTATTTTTGTGTGGCTGGCTAGCACTTATCTACAATTTTAAAAACTGTAAAACGGCTTTCATAAAATCAGAATCAGGTAGCTACCAGAAGGGTGTGCTACAGACAATGTAAAGTTTTCCACCAAGGCACAAATTTTTCACACACACACACACACACACACACACACACACACAACCTGAATTATCTGAGCTAAAACTGGAAACGCAAGATCCTCAGAAATCAGTGTGAATTCCACATTACAGTCACATGTCATAACTTCTCTCAGGCATTACCCTAACCACCACCTGCCTTTTTTTGTATCAAGAAATCAGAAGCATATTGTTTTCAGAGCTACAATTTTCCCATTTGCAAATGAGGCAGCCCGATGATATAATAGCAGATAGGCAATGTGGTGATCATTCTGGATGATTTGACCGGAGCGTGTCACCTACATAATGTGATTAGTGCTGATACTCTGGGGAAATGATAGAGCCCAATTTGTAAAGAACTTAAACTCAATGTCTCTAACACTTAAGGAAACTTGCCCAGGGCCTACATGACAGTTATAAAGGAATATCTATGATGTTTTCTAAAAATGAAAATACATATATATTTAAAATCACAAGGGAAGCATATGGGACTCCATTTCCATCGCTATTTTTTTCTTGGATTTTTTTCATTTAGGGAAAAGGAAAGAGTAGGAGGAATGCATAAAATCCCTTTCACATCCTTTTTTCTTTATAAAGCTGCACCAGAATAGCCTGGTGCCTTTAAGGTGTTGAATACAGTGCTGTGGCCACAAAGCTGGTACCACATAAATTAATCCTCTGATACTCTTGTTCACAGTAATTTTAACTACCCTGAGGGCAAGAGCTATGCATTATTTACCTTTATACTCAACACAGGGCCTGGCACACAGTAGGTGGGTTATAAACTCAGCCTTCACCTTGTTCTGCCTTCATCCTGGGCTCGCCTCTGTTCCCCAGTCCTGTCCTGATCATTACTGCTTCTGAATTTCTGACTCATTTTCCCACGCTTATAGCTTTGCCATGTTCTTAGAACTTCCCTACTGGCACAAATTCTCTGAATCTGACCCAGTGCTTTGCTCTTTGACTATGGCTAGACTACACTATCATAGATATGCTGACATAGAGCAATCCCCAGCCCCCAGGAACATAACTATCCCAACTCATCTCATGTCTAAGCACTTCACACGCATGCAAACAGGGGCATGTTTCAAGTCCTTTGAAAAGAAATTATAACCAACACAGAGAGAGTTCCCTTACTCAAGAAACCTCCCAAAGGGCATCAAAAGCCAAAGAAATGTGGGCTACTCTACTGAAGGTTTTTCCTAAATGTCTACAGAAAAGCTCAAGAATATGATTTGGCCATTTTTGCAGTAAAAAACAAACAAATGTGAAAACGTGCTTCCACTGGTGAACTACCTGTCTCCCCCCACACTGAACAGTGTCCTTTCTCACTACCTCTTAGCTGCCCACCTCCCTTGCTTGTAGCTGTGTGGGTGGGGCAAGGAGAGAGAAAGGACTCTGCGTTAGAGACCATTTATTCTGGTCACTTCTCAGAGATTTCAGCAGATACTTACACTGTCTGCTTTTAATTTAGAAGACTTACCCTGAATGCAACCTATGAGCAGCCTTGCAAATGTAAGAACAGAAGCCTAACGTACAAAACCTCCTTGTAGTGAGAATGTCAACCCCCACAACTTCACCAGCACACTCTAACACACGCATTCACGCATGTTCATATCCACTGCCTTCACATGACTTGTCAGTCTTGTATTAAAATGTGCCTGAGCCAAGGGCCATAGAACTTTCTAGAACGGTGCCAAGTAACAGCCACAAGCATCAGCTCAGGCTGTGAAAAGTCATGTCCCTGTAGTAGTAGCCTAACAGCAGGCTGGCCTGGTTACCTGAACTACTGGGCTCGTTCACACTGGCCTTTCTTGTCATCAGGATTCCCAACCTCTGGCTTCTTTCCTGTCTTTAATGTTCAATTAAGAAACACATTTTGCTTTTGCAAGGAGACCGGGGTAGGGGTGGCATAAAGGAGCAAGCAAGCACAATTTCATCTCAGACTCCTTTTATTTTTAAAAGTGAACTTTAATATGACAGCCAGTCTTAAACTACTTTTAAAGGCTGATAGCTTGACCTGGAATAAAAATAAGCTGTATTAGATACTTTCAGATACAATGTTAAAGTGAAACAGCCATTATCTTTTTTATATTAAGAGAAGGGCAGAATGCCATCCCCTTTCATTTCTCCAGTAAATCAAATTGAATTATTCATTAGCACTAAATGTTTCCAAATTCCCTCCCTCTACACACATACCATTACCTCATTTTAAACAAGGAGTGGTTTCATCTCCTTTTTTTAAAGATTTTATTTATTTATTTGAGAGAGAGAATGAGATAGAGAGAGCATGAGAGGGAGGAGGGTCAGTGGGAGAGGCCGACTCCCTGCTCAGCAGGGAGCCGGATGCGGGACTCGATCCCGGGACTCCAGGATCATGACCTGAGCCGAAGGCAGTCGCTTAACCAACTGAGCCACCCAGGCATCTCTTTTTAAAAATAATCTCTCTGGGGGGCGCCTGGGTGGCTCAGTTGTTAAGTGTCTGCCTTTGGCTCAGGTCATGATCCCAGGGTCCTGGGATCGAGCCCTGCATCAGGCTCTCTGCTCCACGGGAAGCCTGCTTCTCCCTCTCCCACTCCCCCTGCTTGTGTCCCTCTCTCACTGTGTCTCTCTCTGTCAAATAAATAAATAAAATCTTTTAAAAAAAATAACCTCTCCGATACATTGAGCTCCTGAAGTTTTGAACTCTGCAAAAATTAATTTCTGTGGTTAGTAAAGCTAACAGTCTCTAGAGTAGAATCAGATGGTAAAGACAATAAACGAGCAATTAAAAGTAGCTCCTTGTACCGTTTCTCAATTCTCCCATTTGTCACTGATTATACACCTTCAAAGATGAATAATTCCTGGGATCTGAGGTTGGCAAGGAATGACTCTAAGTAAAATCTTAAGAAATAACTAGTAATAAAACTTCGTTTGGTCAAACAAAGGCAAGTCCTCAAATGCCTTCCCAAAAGCCTGAGTCAAATAACAGCTTTAGATTTATACTCTGCAGGTTTTTTTTTAAGATTTTATTTATTTATTTGAGAGAGAGAATGAGATAGAGAGAGAGAGAGAGCACGAGAGGGAAGAGGGTCAGAGGGAGAAGCAGACTCCCTGCTGAGCAGGGAGCCCGATGCGGGACTCGATCCTGGGACTCCAGGATCATGACCTGAGCCGAAGGCAGTCGCTTAACCAACTGAGCCACCCAGGCACCCACTCTGCAGGTTTAATAGAAACACACGAGTAATGCCCAGCACCTTCAGACCACTAAATATGTACTTATACACACACACACCCCATCGTACACACACACACACACACACACACACACACTGTTAAACACAATGATACACACTGCCCCACGCACATCCATCATCTACACACACTGCCAAACACACACAATGATACATACTTCCCCACACGCATCCTGTCACACACACACACACACACACACACACCATCATATACACATATACTGCCGAACATACACATGCACACCACCATCACCACCAAACACACATACTGATACACACCTCCCCCACACACAACCCATCATACACACATTCACTGCCAAACATACACACTGATACACATACACATACACAAATAGACATCATTCTTCCTAACATCAGATGTCCAGGCATGAGGGTCTATATTTCATGTGGAATTCCATCCCTGGTCTTCTACTCTGATCATTTTGCATCTGCTGTGTCGTTTCATTAAAAGGAGTTCATCAGAGCCACATCAAAACGTGAAGATGCATTGTTCCTATTACCATTTATAGCACCATTTGTTTCATTTAAGAAAATGTGCTTAGTCCCTGGCCTTAGATTACACAGCAGAAATAGAAACGGGATTCTGGAGTTCAGGGTACATATTTATTCTCCCATCTCTTCACTTTGTCAAAAGCGAAATCACTTCGACTTGACTTGAAGACAAACTGTTTCCATTTGCACCAGCAGAAGCTCAGCTCTTTCAAACAATAACTGAGCTTCAGAGACTTCTGAGCCATTTTTATTTCCAGATCAGGCAGTAGCCTCAAGAATACACCTCCTTAATTCAGGCCTTACAAATTCAGCCAAGGGCTGAGCTTAAATTTTATTTATGCCTGATGAAAATGAGATTTCTCAGTTGTAACAAGAGGGAAAATTGTATTATCTTAAACGTTGACACCAGAATTCCTCTTGGATTTGGATCCTGGGTTTTTTTGTTGTTGTTGTTTGCTTCTCTTTGTTTTGGAAAAAGATCTGAGCAGATGATGGCTGGTAGGAACATTTAGAGTTACAGGGAGCAAACTGGAAAGGGGCAGGTGAGGAGGAAAGAGACGTGGAGAAGGAAGAAAGAAATCAAACCCGAGTCATGGTGGAAACCTATGCTCTTGGGGTCCCTCCTTCCCCCCACCCCCACACCCCCGCTGCCAAATCTTCAGATAAGTCCACAAAACTCACAAAGATTTGAAATTGCTGATTTTTTAAAAAGGTTGTTACTGTAGAAGCCAGAGAAAGATTTTATTTTACTTTGTGTGGTGCACACCCAGGAAATGGATGTCAAAGTGGTCCTGAGAACATCTACCTTTCTCCCTGAACTTGCAAAAACCCCGGGGAGGTCATTAACTGTAGAAGTCAATTTTACCTCAAAACTTGAATCTCAGGGGGGCACCTGGATGACACAGGTGGTTAAGAGTCTGACTCTTGCTTGGTTTTGGCTCAGGTTATGATATCAGGGTTGTGAGTTCGAGCCCCATGTTGGGCTCTGTGCTGGGTGTGGAGTCTGCTTAAGACTCTCTCTCCCTGGGGGGGCGGAGCAAGATGACGGAGGAGTAGGAGACCTAGATTTCGTCTGGTCTTAGGAATTCAGCTGAATAGGGATCAAACCATTCTGAACACCTACGAACTAAACAGGAGATCAAAGAGGAGAGTAGCAACAACTATCTGAACAGAGAAGCGACCACTTACTGGAAGGTAGGATGTGCGGAGAAGTGAATCCAAGGCGATATTCGGGAGGATAGACGGCGGGGGAGGGGCCTCCGTCGGCCGCTTCTGGCAAGTGATAGAGTCGCGGAGCACAAAATCGGAACTGTTAGAAGTCGGCTCCGCTGAGGGACGTCGCTGCAGTGGCTAGGCGGGGGTGGAACCCTCGCGGGACAGTGTGCTCTCAGGAACCTTGGGGTCACAGAAAGACCGGGGGAGCCTGAGTGCGCCAGAGCTCCCAGGTATCGGAGCGGGGAAGCCGGCTGCAGAGACGGAGCCGAGGCGCGGGCTCTCAGCTTGGGGTGGCCATAAACTATGATCCGCGGGCCAGTCAGGCCACTACTCCTGCAGCAGGGACCCAACAAGCGGCAGATCCGGGGAGACTCCCCTTCCTTCCCGGGGAGGAGCGGCATGGGAACGCACCGCAGGGATCTGCTGGGTTTGGAGACTCCACACGGGGTCGGGTGCCAGAGATAGCAACGCTCGGTC